>NC_056744.1:823894257-823960358 GCF_019279795.1 Protopterus annectens
CTTATAACATAACGACAACACTTCCTATATTATCTTTAAATGCAGATGGTCCCCAATATATACAAAAAGGAAAAAGTTAACTATATTAAATAGCTATGTGCTACAAGAGACTCGTTTGGAAAGAACAGAGCATGTGAATTTGATTTTAATGAATAATCATCCAGAAATGCTTTTAACTGAAGTCTGGGAAAGGGGTAGTACTTATTGCAGGAGGAGCTCCAGTAGTGGTAGAAGAGGGGCAAAAGACAATGGTAGATTGTAGTACTAAGGTGCTACTGGCAAGGGGGGAGGAGGATTACACTGGCATGTATTTATATTCCACCCAAAACTGCTATAATGGAATTTCGGAAAATTCTAGGCAAAATGGTCAGCTTTCAGCAGGAAATATTACTTGTGGATGGGGATTGGAATTTGATTTGCAGCAGTCAGGTTGTATTGGGGGGGGGGCGCAGAAGGGAAAATACAACAAAAGAGGGTAGTTTTTTTTTTATTTTTTATTTTTTTTGAAATTTATGGAACTGTTTTGCATAGATGATGTGAATTCAGTAGTAGGAGTTCGGCGTGAGTCTACATATTCCCCAGGGTACAAAACCTGGGCAAGGCTAGACAGAACTTGCATTTCACAGGAATGTGCATTTACTTGAAAGTAGTCGTATGAATCTGATAACTGTTTTAGATTATGTGCCAATAACGACCAAAATAAAAATGCAGGGTAATGAAATAAAAATGAGATACGGACTCTCTCCCATTTATCTGTTGGAAATGGAGGAATCCGAGGAATGGGTAGTAGAAATTATTCAGGAGTTAAGGAGGATAGAATTTTTTTCTGAAAATATAGCTAGGAATAAAATTAATGGGAGTTTAAAAATAGGGTGGACATAAAGATGTGTTTAAGTAACTAGAATTATTTAGCAGGACTAACAAAGGTTAAATATTGCAGAATAGGAGGAATCTCTTGGAACAAGAGGAGCAATTGGAGAATGCTAAATAGAAAATAAGGATTACCTTGATAATATGCCTGAGTTTGGCAAGACTTCTGTTTGGTAACTGTTTTTACTAAGAACTCCAGAGCACAAAAACTTTGAGCACAATGACTCGGGCAGCAGAAAGTGGAAAGGGTTGTCACCAAGGAAGTGGTGGTGGTTGTAATAGGAGGGTAAAGACCTATTGGATCCAATTTCATGTAGGCTCATTTCAATTCTAAACCATGATTGTAAGGTATTTGTGTCTATGACTAAAAGAATGACAAAAGTGATTTCAAAATTGATAGAAATGGATCATTTTGGTTTTGTGGAGGGGTGGCAAATATTTGATAGAATTAGGATGATCCAGAGGGAAGTGGAATTTAAGAAAATACCATTGTTGGTTGGTCTTGATGAAGAGAGAATATTTGGCAGAGTAAGCTGGGATTTTATGAGCAAGGCAATGGAACATTTGCATTCCCTGATTAAAAAAAAAAACAAATGTATAAGATTGATTAGGATATATGGGGATTTGGAGGTGGAAATTAAGTGGGTAGGTTCCTCTCCAAGTTCTGTTTGAGCAGAGGAACCGGGTAGGAGTGTCCCGTTTCCCTTTTGTTTGCTTTATTTACAACTATTGGCAAAGAAAACAAGGGACTCCTGATTCCAAGGGTTAATTGGTATGGTGGTTAAGAAAAGCTGGCTTTATTTGCAGATACTATTTTATACCTGATAAAAACAGAAAAGGACATTTCAGTGTTGGACATTTTGAGACCATTTCAGGTCTTTGTAGGTTGCACAATTAATGAAGATAATTTATAGCTGTTGTCTTTATTTTATGTACCCACACATGAATTGTTTTTTACAGGGACATGATAAAATGAAGTACTTGGGAATATGGATTAAAAAGGATTATGTTGTGGCAGCTAAGGATATATGGGAAGAGACTAAATAAAAGATGATATAAAAATTGAGAAATTTTGAAGCTCTTATGGATAGCAAGATACAAGCAGTCAAATTTAGTCCCTTCAGTTTTATACATAGGTCAGGCATATTTCTATCAACCAGGGGAGAAGTTGTGGATAGCAATAAAGAGCTGAAGAATTTTATCTCTGTGGGAAAGACAGCAAGGGTCAAGTGGCATAAGTTGATTCTTCCAGTAGAACAAGGTGGTTTAGGATTGCCTGATTTAGTAGGGGTATTTCAGAGCTACACATTTAAGGTTCCTGTACATAGCTCAAGCTGAAAGCTATAGTTCAGAGTGGAATGGGATGATGAATCGGAAGAAGCTCAAGAAATGAGAGACTGGAGAATGACAGTAACCATACAGAATAGTATATTTGTAAGAAAAGAACTGTAATAGTAAGTGTTATAAGAAGTAATCCAACGGTAGAGTGGAGAAATTCTGCCAATAGAAATGACTGCAGTTATGGATGCAGACAGTAGGCAATATGGGGCTGGAATTTCCTGGAGAAAAATGGCAAAGGAACAAAGGTAGTGGGAGCAAACGGAGAGGAAAAGTTAATAGAATGAGAGGAAAAATTAATAGAATGAGAAGAGGCCAAGAATTTATTTTGACTGCAGGCTAGAGATTGCCTTCCATATCAAGGACCGAGTGTAAACAAAGAGAAATATGGGGATCGTAAGCGAAAGATCAGCACTGTTCGTTTTTAGTAGAATCCAGAACAGAAGCTGCTGCTTAAAAAAAAAATAAATAAATAATAATTAAAAAAAAAGGATAATTAGTGGAGCATAAAAACTATTACATGGTAACTATAAGAATCGATCTAAGGAGGTTAGAAAGGATTGAGAGGGGAGATTGGATTAGCAATTCATAAAGAAATGGTTGGGAATAAATGTCTTCCAGATATGAAACAGAGTCTAGAAGATTTAGGATCTGTGTTTGGTAGTTTTTACTTGGGCTGTAAAAATACCTATGTAGACAGCAAATGTTGTAGGTGTGATGGGGTGAAAAATGTAATTGAACATATATTTTTGGGAGTGTAATGAATTAGTGGACTTTAAAAATTCCCTGTACACTACTGTCAGAAATACTGGGTGAGCAAATTGGAATTAGGAAATAATTTTTTGAGCTGTGATACAGAATCAGACTTGCCTAGACATGCTAAGGCCTTGCGGAGTCTTAATTATGGTGGTTGCTGAAAAAGCAATTACTAGAAAATGGAAATCTGTCTAAACCAAGTGTACTAGTAGTAGTAGTAACAGAGAAAACAACTGGGGAATGCAATTTTTTTTTTTTTTTTTTTTAGGAAAAAATGGGAATTGCAGAATAACGTTTGAGGAGGCATGAGATTTAAAGAAGGCAGGATTTGAATGGGCTATGTAATGTTTGATTATGACTGAATAGATTTAGAAGTGATTTGTATATGGTTTGCAGCTAAATGCCTGCATGTTCATTTATACAACTGTATTATTAACTATGTCATAAGTGATGCCCTGTAATTTTTTAAATAAATATCTTTATTAAGTTATTAACTATTTCCTCTGTGGATTGCCTTGGAGCCCTATCCCTTTTACTCTGTCCCCTTCAGACATTTGAGGGGTGATCTTTGGCATACAAAGCATTCCAGGATCCTATTCTGTTGGGCCTCCTGGATATGTGCAAAATACGCAATCAGAACTACCCAAACCAGGGACTTAAACCTTGCTTGTTACGCAAATATATAGCATGTAGGAGGGGACAGTTGTATCTCTTGGAGAAAATACCCCTTGTGTGGAGTAGAGTTTTTCCTTGACCTTATTCAAGTCTTTGGACCATTAGAAGTTTGGAAACAAAGTATTTTGATTGGTTTGCATCCAGGGAAGGACAGTTAAACTACATTTAAAATGCTACACCTATCTTGCCATTTAAATACATTTTGTGTGTTTCCTGTTTGTTAGGAATTTAAAGTTGAAGCTGCTAATTGAAGGCATTTTTAGAGGTAGTGTTTTATAGTCTGCTGTGCTTTTCATGTGGTTTCTGTGCTGTGCCTTTGTGCTTAAATCATTTTTGAGTAGGCTGTCATTTTATTGCAGTTTTACTATATCCCTTCTCAATTTGTTCCTCCCCCACCCAACCTTTTCCTGTTTTACTTTTACAGTTGGAGGCTTTTGAGCTGGCTGCCCCTACTGTATTCCTGGGCATAGAATCTCCCCCCCCCCCCATCTGCCTTTGAATTGCCTTATAATTACTTGTAGCTGGTTAGCCAAAAGTGAAAGGGCACTAGAAGGAAGTACACAGAGAGGCTTAAAGTGAGATCACTTCATTGGTCAGAGGTTATTTAGTTGGTTTAGTCACTTTACTTTGTCACCCAGTAGCATTTAGCAGTGCCTTGTGTAGATGCATGCAGCTTAGAAGCCTATAAAACTTCCTCTAACTTTACCCATGCTCAGTTGTGCAAAGAGTACCTTTTTGAGTACTGAGAATCCCTTCCACATGACTTCAGTCATACGTAGTCTAGTTGTAGTTTCTATAGTCACAGTGCCCAAGGTGGCTTGCTGTACCACCCCCAAGGTGGCTTGCTGTACCACCCCTTTGTAGTTTACCGAAATAAAGACCTGACACCATGGATGGGCACTTCCTCAATTTATTTGACAGCAGTGTAGTAGATATGGGCATTATGAAACAATGTAGGAATTGTCTCCTGTTAACTGACAATTCACTAATCCTTAGAGAAATGGATACAGTGTGGGAGATGTAATTGTACAATGTCAGTGGGGGCAAGACTCTCGCATGATGTACTCAAAATAGTCAGGTTGTCAGTACTGGAAGTATTCCACCCATCACATACAGTACTGACCCAACATATGCTTGGTCTTAAAAGCAAACTTTCTAAATCCCAAAGACCTCCAAGACAGCCGTCCTACAAAAAGCATCCTCAGCAACTCCCAAAGCACTCCAGCAGCACAACACATGCAACCACACCCTTTGTAGCCTTGGCTACAAAGCCCATAAGGCAAGCCAACACACACTGCCCAATATTCGAATAGTAGACGACTCCATTGTATGACTTGCAGATGTCCTGCTCACCAGGCTGAATAAGGAGAAAGTCACGGTCAGATCCTGGCCCCTAAGTATGTGAGTGTAAATGACCTGAAATGCACCTCCCCGGACTATATGAAGAAAGACATTATGGAGCTAATTGTGTCCCCATTTGGTCTGTGACTAGCATTGAGCAGCATTCTAGCTTTACCAAGGATGATGCCACAATACGAATACAACATGGTACAATATTTGTCAGTATGGGTGGATATGGTTGCTTGGCCAAGGATGGTCTGCACCTGTCCCCTCTAGGCTTTCAAATATTGTCCTCTGTGTGCCTTTTTTGGGCAATACCAGATTGACAAACTATCAAATGTAACAAAACCAGCCTCAAGGGAATCTTAAATGTGTTTTCTGCTCAGTGCCGGGAGCCTAAGCAAGAAACATCACTCCCTCCAGGCTCTACTCACCCTGGAGAATGTGGACATCTGTGCATTTTAATGAAACTTGGTTTATAGCCACAGAGGGCAACCCAGCGGTGCAGGGCTACAATGCCTTCCATGCATTCAGACCAGCTACTGCACAGCAAAGGTGGAGGTGTCTCAATCGATATTGACAGCAAAGTCGCCTCAAGACTAGTCAGACAGGATGACATGCTTGAGCTTCTCCATATTCCGATTTCGATAGGCAGTTTTGTATTATATTCTAGCAAGCTGCAGGTCACCCTCAATGAACCAAGTAACCCATAAATCATACTTGGACTTGCTGGGGACCTTGCCGATAAATGTAGTATTAGATTGAATGGTCAGCTTCAACTAACTCACTATAAACTGGGTTACTTGAAAATCTCAAACTTGCAGGCCGAGATATTTCCGGATTTTGTAAGCACAAATGAATGGATCAGATAGTCCATATGCCCATTAGGGGTTGTAAATATATTTGACCTGGTACACTCAAACATGGGAGAATGCTGTACCTTCCTAAGTATAGTGTCCCCTCTGGTGTGGTCAAACCATAAAGCTGACTCCTTTATATTAATAATCCGTTCTTTGACCCTGGCGAACGCCATAACATTTATGAACCATTCTATGTCAAACTTCCAACTTCTGAGTGATAACCTGTCAAAATTTCAGGCCCCCCCCCCCCCAACCCTGAGAACATAGCTGTCAGAGTAGAATTGTTCACAGAAATCGTGCTCACTCTTAATAAATGCATAGCTCTGCTGCTTGAAATGATCCCAGAACTAACTAACTTGACAAATAAACCTTCCTGTTGGAATCGCAACATAAGCTGATTAGAGCAGCAGCAACAGGAACAATAAAAATAAAAAACTGTAGCCAGTATTATGAAGTGCAACGCCTAGCATGATGAAGATCTAACATAACAAGAGGGTAAGTTGTCTGCTGAAGATGGATCAATTTGAGGTAAATATTGTCCTTTGCATGGGAGGCTATCACAAGGCTTTCTTTAGCTATATCCAAAACTTGAAAGACTGCACACAGCAGTGTGCAGGACCACTTGTAAATGGAGCCACCTACTGGGAGCCAGAAGATGTAGCAAATGTGCTGGCCAACAAATTCAGCTCTAGTTTATCCCCTTTCCCCTTGAGCCATGCTCCAGGGCATACCATCAAACAACCCCCTTCCAACTATCACTGGGGAGCAGGTTCTGGATGTGTTCTTCAAGCCAAAAAAAACTGCATTTGTGGGCCCAAGTAACAGCCACAATTCCTCCTAAATAGCCTGAAACATGACCTATTGGGACCACTGGAATTGTTTAACAATAGCTTCCAGAGAGGCTTTTGTAATGAATGAATGGAGAAATGAAACTGTCATTCTCTGCACAAAGGTGGGCCATCAACTGACCCTGGGAACTACAGACACAAGTCTGATTAGTCTCCAATGCAAAGCCATGGAAATGGTTAATGACTAAAGAGCACCTTCAAACACTGGATCCTACCCAGTTTGGTTTTGTCAAGGACAGATTGTCTACTCATCCTGATGGACTGATTTGATAAATCCAAGGCAACTGATGGTGAAATTGTGAACAAAAAAATCCACAAAAGGACAGGAATGCCAACAAGTGATGAAAGAAGCAGACCTTGGTGGCACAACATCCAAAATATATTGAATCCTTGAGTGCTTTTGTCCCGGTATAGTGGACTTCATCAGAATTAAAATGTAAAATGCAAATCAAACTTGTGTAGTGAAACTGACATCACATGCTATAACCAGTCATGTTACAGATTTACTAAACCACCTACCAAGGTAAAATTAACCTATTCATTCCTAACACAAATTGCACAAACTGTGAAAACAAAAATGTATTGCATAAAAATAAACATTAAACATATAAAAATACATTCCCAATAAATATTTAGAAATGCTTTTATAATAAGAAAATACTATAGTAAGAAATTGGCTTTCAATCTCAAAATACTACTCTGAGACATGTTCATTTAAACCAGGGGGTACTGTAGCATTGGTATTCAGAATCCATTGTAATTCTAAATATTCTAGATCTGATTAAGGTCCCCCACTAAAACCCAAATTACACTGGTTAATACAAAACTTAATTTGAATCCTTATTTTCTAAGATGTGTTTAAACGGGGCATTCTTTACGTCCATTTTTCTAATTCCATACAAATGCTGATAAATTCTGTCTTTCAAAGCCCTTTTTGTTTTTCCTATATAAAAGCAATCGCATAGTTGGTGCTTGGCCATTTATACCACCACTTGGGAAAAACAATAAAATTTGCTTGGGATATTAATGTCCATATTGCCCCCAATATTTATGCACCAAAATATTGTTCAATTGAGCACAACCCCACACTTTTCCCCTTTTTCATTTTTTTCTTCCTATCCTAACATTTGTTTAAAACTACTTTTTTTCCTATACACTATGTTGGGCTCGTCTCCTACAACTTGTAAATATTCTGAGTTAACCCTAAAAATATCCCAATTCCTTCTAAGTATGTTACAAATGGAATACAAATCCTGGTTAAATTGTATAATGCACTAGTTGTTCCAAACTTAATTACCCATCATAGTAACTATTCTGGCACCATTAATCACCTTGTGTGTACCCAACAGTGGTTTATGTGTCCTGTCATTTCTTTTCCTCTTCACTTCACCAAAAATTTCATTCCCAAATTCATTGGGATAGCCTCTTTCACACAACATCTCATTTATGTCTTACATTGTTTAAGGAAAAGATGGTTTTGTGAGTCATTCTACCTACGCTAAAAGATTGTCCCTTGACCAATGCCTTCTTTTGGTGTAGTGGATAACCACTGTCCTAGTCTAAAGTGTTAAAATGTGGGTGAAGATATAAATTCACAAACTTCTTAATTGCTCTATCCTTGTATATTGTCACATCTAAATTAACTTTTTCACATTGTAAATTTCAAAAAACTAGCACTTTTTCTGATATAATTAAAAAAAACTCCAATAACCTTGTCACCCTTTGGAAGGAAAGGGAGTCAATGTCCTCCAAAAACCTTCCATATATAACCCAGTTCTTTTTAAAATTGTATAAAAAAAAATACAAGACTATTCCCATTGGGCCAATACAATATTCCAAAAATAGGGGCACATCCTGACCCCATTGCTTCTCCCTTAACCTGTTTAAATATTCGATTTTCAAAAAATCAAAAAAAAATATTTTTTAATACTAATTCCATTCAGTTTCTTAGTGTTGGCCTTCCTGGAAGAGAAACCAAAATCATGACACAGAAATTCCAAAAACATTTCCAAACTTCCTTCATGGGGGATTACAGAAAATCGGTCGCATATCTATAGTAACAAAAATTAGTTCATATGAGTGGCATTCATTTTTAATTTTTAGATGAAAAAAAGTCCCATGAATCTTTGAGAATATATTCATAGTTTATTTTTGAGATGAAAATCCACAAATGTCACGATGGTGAAAGAAATAACCAGATGCATCAACAGTATGGTGTGGGGGGGTTACTGATATTTTTATGTAGTTTTGGAATCCTAAACATAGTCGGGATCTTCTAGGATGGAACACTATTAAATATTTATATTCATAAAGGGTCACTTCATTAATAACCATTTGGTCAAAAACTAATTTCATGTTTCTATAAGCAATGTTTAGTTAATTTCTTGAAACTTTTTCATAGGTGTCGGTAAACCAATATTGCAGACATTCTAAGACAACTTGTTTTGTACAGAATTAAATATACTGGGGTATACAAAATTAGTTTACAGAAAGTCATCCTTCAAAACAATCTCTAAACAGCAATGAGAAATACAAAAATATGACCATGTTCAAAAATGTGGATACAAGTACTTTGATGTTGCCCAGGACTCAGAATCAATTTGGACAATGCTGTACAGTTTATCTGGAGAATTCTGATATGGTTTAAGATAAGTACACGAGAAATAAAATTTAATAGTGGGAAAGAAGATGGATGAGTATAAATCTAAAGAATATATAGCTGTGGATGAGGTTTGGAGAATATTACGAGAGGGCCCAGGGTTGATTAGGGAATTTAACAAGAGAAGTAAAGGAATGAAGAAAATAGCTGTTCAGCCTGGGGATGAGCAAGAGCATAGCCAATTGCCACTTAGAGGAGTGTTTTTTTTTTTTGCTTTTGTGTTACTGGTGTTAAGAATATTCTGAGAGATGGAATTCTATGATTTAGAAATGTGATTTGAATAGAGCCCCCACAACTGCTATTGGATTTAGGAACTTGGCTGTAATTTTGTTAGAGGATCTTGGTCCATTATTAATTGGGGTTTGTACTAGGGTTAGGAGGGCTGGACATTTATCAGGTTGATATGACGATGGGTTTGTATAAGTTGGTTGAAGGATAAGAAATTGGATAGCTCAAGCCATTTTAGTTGCTGGAGAGCAACACAGTGATAGATTCTGTGAGGCAGGTTTGTGGCGAGTTTGGCAATCTTGTGGTAGCATGTTTCTAGCTTGTTTAGGTTTGACTTTCTAAGGTTTGTGAATGTAGGGGAGGTGTAAAGTAGTGTAGATAATAGGTTGGTCCTGGTGATAGCTTGACTGGAGGAGGTGATAAGATAAGTCATTAGGTTCTGTCTATAGAATTATGTGGGGTTTAATACAAGTGATACATGCTTGTCAAATCTCAAACCGCCATCAATGGTCACACATAGTAGCTTGGTCTTTGAGATTCTTATCCAACACATTAAATCAAGCCAATCTTAGTGCTGACTTGAGGTTGTTGGATTTGTGATGGTTGTTAATGTAAAGCATTACTTTGGTTTTGTTAGGGTTTAGAATGAGCTGATAGTTGTATGTAAGATTTGATAGCAGAAAAGGGTTTTTGGGTAATTTTTTGATGCTGTGGCAGGGAGAGTGTTGCACAGATGAGTGGCATTATCTGCATATTGTATGATATTAGCAAGGCTGGTAGCAGTGTGAAGTAAGTTTTGTGAAGACAGAAGAGAAGTGGACCTAGTATTGAGCTTTGTGGGATACCGACAGTTACGGATATCAGGGAAGAAAGATCATTTTGCCACTTCACAGCCTGTTGGTGATCGGAAAGATAGTTGTGGAACCAGGAGAGGGCTTCTTGAGATATGTTAAGGGATGTGAGCTCGTATAACAGCTTCTGGTGGCATACTGTGTCAGTTGCCTTGCACAGGTCTAGAAAGATAGAGGAGACAAGATGCACATAATGTTGAGTTACCCTGTTGGTGAAACTTTAGGGCAGCTGTGGTGCTGTGTCTGGGTCAAAAGCCATGTTGTGAATTGACTAGGAGATTTTTAGTTAATAGATGGTCCAATAATTGAGTGGATGCATTTTTCCAAAATGTTTGGAAAAATGGGATATGTATATTGGTCTATAATTGGAAAGTTTTCAGTGAGGACCATCTTTGTGAAGAGGTATTACATAGGAAGTTTTGAAAATTTTAGGGATGTTATTGTTCAGAGATCAATCTATTGGAAGAGGTGACCTCAGCAACTAACTTAAGGTATTCTTTTGGTAGTTGATCAGTGACACGTGATGTGGGTTTTAGTCTGGTTAACATTTTTTTTTGTGTCTGGATAGGTTGTAGAAAGAGTATAGTATGGGTAACATTGGTTCCAAATTGGGTGACTAGTGGAGTATTTTTGTTATGAGTGAGTATACAGATTGTGAAGAATGTGTTTAATTGGGTAGCTATACTTAGAATGGGAGGTAGTGGTGGTTGGGGTTGAGGTTTGATCTGGATGTAGAAGTTGCTTAATGGTACCCCATAATTTGTTGTGGATTGTTTTGGTGTTATGCTGCATTCTGGTATAGAAAAGTGTGGTGTTTTGTTTTTTTTTTTTTTTTTTTTTTTTTTTTTGTCAATTTGTTTTTTGGATACATTTCTTATGCTAGCTATCAAAGGAGGCTTTGCTTTTGTTGGCAGTGTATTAAGCCATGGACAGTAATTAGCTGTAGTTCTAACTTTTTCCTGATGGGAGTCAGGCTGTTGAGAATATCAAGAACAGCTGAATTTCTAGAAGGGAGATGTTTTACCAGGGACCAGTCCCAATTCTAGAGACGTAAATTTAAAACTATATGTAGAAAAGTTTTTTGAGTACTTTTGTATATCACACTTTTAGTGGGACAGTTACAGTGCCTCAGGAGATGGGTTGGTAGGCTATCTGGAAGAGAACCTCAGTGATAGATCAGTGAGGGTTTGTTGGTAAGAGTATAGTCAAGAATTGACTATTTGTTGCTGTTTTTGTCTTTTCTTGTTGGTGTGTATATCATTTGTGTGAAGCCATGCAACTTTATGCAGTTGGAGAGATTATCTGAAGAACAAGTTTGCCAGTCCGGGTTGAAGTCTCCTAGTATTATAGTTTCCTGGCTAAATGTAATGGATGACCACGAGATTAGGTTTCCAATTATAGATGGGTTGTTGCTCAGAGGAATGTATACTTGTAATAAGACACTGCTTGTGGTTGATTTGATTTTTAGGGGGGAGGCTAGTAGCTCAGTGTTAAGGTCTGGGGAGTTGACTTGTAATTGCTCCAGATTGTGTGTCTATATATTATTGCTGCTACTCCACCTTGCTTCTGTATTCCATCTAGTCTGTGGATGTTGTAGCCAGGGGGTAGGATTTCATTATTGTTTGTGGGGTTTAAGCCAGATTTCCATTAAGACTTCTATGTCAGGGGTATATATGGAGAGGGTAGCATGGAACTCGTATATTTTGTTTCTCAGACTTCTGAGATTTATGTTAATGAGGAGAATGTCTGAGCTATTTTGGGGTATGTTGGTAAAGAACAAGCAGTTAGTAGATTTTTGATTTGAGTTTAGCTGAAGGGATATTGTTGGATAGGCCTCGGTTAGGGTGTAAGTCACCACTTGTAAGTCTGAATTTTTTTTTAATTTTTTTTGAAAAGATGGGTGTTGGAGTTTAGCTGATTGGGAGTGCTTAAGCAATGTATGTAGAGAAGTAAATGCATGCAATTTATATGAAAATAGTTTTAATTTAGGAGTTGGGGGTGTGCTATACAGATGTTGGTGCATGACGTTTGAGGTGGGGGGGTAGGAGGTTAAGTGGAAGAATGTAAGTTAATAAATTTGAGGTTGAGAAAAGTGGTGAAGTATAGGGGTATTAAGAGTGCAGTGAGGATAAATTATGTGAAAGAGTAAAGTTTTTGTGTTTAGGTGTATGATGTAGCTGGTAGAACAAGTGAACATGAATGGTACTCATGAGTATGACTGTATTATGGGGGAGGCCAGAATTAGGGCAGCGTATGGGAGGGATTATTTAGTTTGAGGTAACTGATTAATGGTTGGGTAAGGTGTGGAGTGGTTAAAATAAATGGTGGGAATTGGGGGTAGGGTAGGGGAGCAGAGAACCCATGTAGAGAGGGTGAACTGAGTGGGATGAGCCACAAGAAGCAGACTGAGCAGCTAGAAACTAACCATCTGTAAAGAGTGCCTTGCCTCAGGTCAGTGCCAGATTTCTTAAGTTTTGAATTAAGAAAATGAGTCCACAGCTAGTCGAGGCACACACATTCTTTGTTGCAGATAAGTTTTTACTAAAGTTTAAACAGCAATAGGCAGTAGATGAAGTTAACAGCTTAGAAAAGTAAAGGGTATGAATTTCTAGAGTGATAGCTGGGTAAAACGGGATGGGCGACTTAACTAGATGCATCCTGGTAAGTGTGCATGCCACTACTCTAGTTTGTTTAAATGCAATAGTTAAAGCCAGCAAAATACTACAGTAGTACAGGGGAAGACCTACACTTGAATGGTGTCTTGTAAAATTATGGGCCAGCAGTTGCTGTTTTGGTGTCTTGAATAACTGTTGTCCTTTGTTCTCTTCTCTCCATCATGAATGAGTGATTCAGTTTCTCCTTAGTTTGTAGTAATTTTGATCTTTTATACATCTTTCTTTGAGTGGTCATCTCTCTTGTGTTAATGCTTCATGTGTGTGGAGAGGTCCATCTGTTGCATATGAAAACAGGATATCCTTGACAAGGTCCCATTTAGAAACTAAATATAACAGTTTTTTTTTTTTTTTGTATAGAATCTATATTACTTATTCCTTTAATGTGTGTGTATTTAAAAAATATTCCTCTCTGGATTTGTTCTCCTTGTCTTGCATAAACTTCTATGATGTGATATGCATTACCTTCCACCTGATTTGTCTGAGGAATCCTAGTAGCATTGCTCTGTTTTGCAGCTCTTCTATTGTAACAAAGCCACAGGATATGTAAGCCAACCACGGGAGCAAAAAGCTAGTCATTGGATGCAGTTTACTTGTGTGCAAACACAAGCATTCCTGTATACATGTGAACCCCTGTTGTCTTCATGTGTGGTGGTTGTGTCTTGGCAGTGGACCAGTAAAAGTTTGCTTACCAAGTAATAAAGTGGACTGATGATGCATCATCTTTGAGGAAGTAACACTGGTAGTCTTTGTCAACCCCTTTTTTGCTACCATTTCTACATGGAGGTGAGGTGTTACATCCACATCAATGTTACCAAATCACCTAGAACCAATGTTTTACATTGCTGAGTGGCTAGTCTTTTTTTGTAAAAAAAAAAATCTGCTGGAAAATTGTCATGCATGTTTTTCTGGGTATGCTTTTACCTTGTACCATTTTATCTGTCAATCCAAACTGCAATTTTTTTTTTCAATAATAAATCTTTATTATTTTCAGTTGTTGATACAATAATACACTACACAAAATAAAATACAGCAGTATCAAAAGTAAACCTATAATCACACTACTACACTATATATACATTATCTACATGAATGCTTCCAACAGATAACTAAAATCTTTATACATTAAGATAAAATTCTTGACAAGGTATTAAAAGATCTAGTATCAGTATACAGGTTATTGATAACGTTTCCAACTTTAATATGTACATTCGAGGAACAATATAATTTAATCATTATGCCAATGCAATATTAAAGATTTTCTCCCAAATTTTTGGATTATTTATGTTTTTCTTGTGATCCTTAATTAATAATTTATGTGCTAAAATGTTTATTGCTACACTTTTAAAATTTTCCCATGAAGTCTGCACTGGATTCAACCAGTTTGTAGCTATGTATAACTTCATTAATAAAAAAATATTTGTAAGTATTATCAATTGGGATTTATCCAAATCATTCGGCGGGATATGTAGAATCATAAATTCCCAGGAAAGTGTAGATTGTTGATAACCCATTTTTTGTAATTGAATTTTTAAAGAATTCCAAAGTTTAAATATACATTTACAGCTCCAGAACATGTGTAAAAGATCCGCCGTTTGATCAATGCAATATGGACATTTAGGTGAATTTTTAGAGTCAAATTTATGTATTCTAAGACGAGTATAATAGGCATTATTAAAAATCATCAGTTGCGTAAATAACAATTTTTGGAGAGATACTGCTTTTAAGGTTAGGTTAATAGCTTTTAATATTTTATTGTCCTCAATCAATGGTATTTTCTCCTTCCAGTAATTTGCAAAGAGTATTTGATTCTTGTATTTCAATTCTTTTATTAAATTGTATGTAGATGTTGTATATTTAAAATCTTGCATCAGAGTTTGCCATAAACTTAAACATTTGGTCAAATCTTCTTCGTCATTAAAATAATTTATGGAAAAATCGTTTAATTGTCGAATTATAATTAAAGAAGATTTAGGAAGGTTCATCTCTTTTAATATATCATGTACTGATATACCAATATAAGGGTATAGATCCAGTAAAGTTACATTAATTATTTGTGAAAATCTTTTAAGGTCTATCAATTGATTATTGATTTTCAGGTTCGGATTCTTATGAAAAGGTTGAAGAGTCATCATATATTGTAAAAGATCCAAAGATTGAAACAGATTTTGTACCGATATTATATATGTTCTAATGTGTTCCATCAAGGCATATAATTTAAAATTCTCTTTCTTTAAAAAGGGTAATGCCTTAGAATTCATTCCCAACTTAACAACATGTTTATAGTTCAGAATTAACCAATTAGGTGACCATTTATAATTAGATATGTCATAATTAGCCACTCTTGGAATTCTATTAGAGTTTATTATTAAATAATATAACTCAGTTAGGTAAATCTAAACCTCCCTTAACCTTCGGAATCATCAATTTCTCATAAGCTATTCTGGTTTTCTTAGGCTCCCATACAAATTTAGCTAATTCTGTGTGAATTTGTTGAAAGAATTTCTTGGAAATTGAGACTTGAGACGCTCGAAAGATATATAAACAAACTGCAATTTTTAAAATGGCTTTGTAGAGAGGAGATTTCTGGGTTGAAAAGTACAAGTTAAGCATAACTGAAGAGAGTTGAGACAGCTGTAGCAGAAACTGCTTTATGCTGTAGCCTCGTCTTATATAATGTGAGCTCTGTACAAGTCACTGAAGTATGCAGTGAATTAATTGAAAAGGAATCAAATGTCGTCTAAATGTATGTCTTTCAAATGTTTCATGTTGATTTAGTGACATGCTGTACAGTGAAGTAACACCAAGATAGCAACAGAACAAAAAATGTTATTGATTGACATATATTAGTATTACGAATGCACACAATCCTTTTTTTAAAAATTGCAGAACAAAGACAACCAGAACATACAGACTGCGAAACTCTATAAAGGGTGCATCTGAAATGCAGTATATGATGGCGGTCAGTTATGTAATGCACAGTGAAAGGAACCAGTAGTAGTTAAAACGCCATAATAAATCCAACTTTGGCAAACTGGGTGTGGGGTACCAGGGATTCTTCTGTCTAGCTCTCTGCATAAAGGGTGCTGTTCCTACCAGAAGTAAGCCTAGAACTGTCAACAGAAACTGACACGTTGGCATCCAATACTGTAAGGATATACAACAAAAGGAAAAATTATTACAAAAATTGGAATGGATAATTCCTATAAAGATAAATCTCCCACCAAATTAAAATAGGTGACCAAGAGGGATAATTATGTCAAACGAAAGCAACTTTGAGTTTAAAGAACTCCACCCTAGAACTAAAAACATCTGTTTTTTTTTTCACTGACCTATTTTAACACCTCACTCATTCTTAAGTGCTTTATTTGTAATTTTAGCTCTTTTTCCACAACATGGCTACCAATGGGGCCTTTCTCGATCCCATAATGCTTTGTATGACTCATGCCAGACATAAGGAAGTGACTGAATTTCCATGCCATTGACATTTAATGGGATTTGTGAGTCACTTATCTTTACTTCTGTAAAAGGACTGCTTCTTTTCTGTGTCTAATCACCCTCATTTATGTTTGGCTCAGATCTTGTACACTGTACTTAATTACTTTTCTGGCTGTAACTGGATAACTTCTAACTAAATTGCCAGCCTTTGTTTAGGGTTTTCTTTTGTAGTCCAAGAGGAATTGATTCTGCAAGGGTCTCTCAGTGCAGTGACAGTTTTAACACCTCTGCAGTAGTGTGGGGGGAGGGGACTGTCAATTCCTCCATTTGATACAATAACGCACTCTGGCATTGTCTCCAGACTTATGGAACTAAGCTTAAACCCCATTATAACATGCTGGATAGCTAGCTGGCTCACTGGTAGGATCCAAGAGGTTAGGATCAGTGAGGCCACCTCCACAGAGGCCGATCACCAGTGGAGACCCTCTAGGCTCTGTGCTAGGCCCACTCCTTTTTGGGATGTACTTCTCAGAGGTAATTGTCAAGGGCCACTGGCTGACCAATCTCACAGATGATTGCAAACTGGGAGCAGTCATTTAATGCCCCCAGGATGAGAACACCCTTCAAAATGTTCTAACACAGACTTTTGGTGCTAGAGCCATGGCTAAAAACTCAATGCCAAAAAATGCATTGTAGTGTCTTCCAGGAAGTCTGCCACCTTGGATAACATCAATACAACACCCCTAAAAAGTGATTCACTAGTCAAGGATCTGGGAACTATTCTAGATGTAACCTAGCCTTCAACCAGTGTGTCAAAGGTACTAAATAAAATCCTTTGTTGCTGTAAGGGCATGTTATCTAGGTCCAGAGAGGTCCTCCTACAACTGTACTTGGCTCTCATCATGGAGTATAATGCCCCCTTTGGTATGTACCTGATCAGACAGACATGCAGCAACTGGAATGTCCACACAGGTTCATAACAAAAAGAATATAGGGAATAAACTCTGTCCTTTTGTTGATTGCCTCAAAGCTCTGTCTCATTACTTGGTATTATACAGATTTCTGAAGGAGATCTTTGTCTGGCAAACAGGCCGTCCCTGAAGCCTCTTTTGATAAACCTTTTGGGTGTTTTGCAGATGTGCATCAGAACTACTAGATCAAAAGACTTAAACTGTGTGTGCGTGACATAAATGGGACATGTTGGAAAGACTTGTTTCTCAGAATTCCCGTTCTTTGGAACAGGCTCTCCATCCACTTGAAGCAGAGTTCCTTCCTAACACTGTCCAAGAGCAACTTGGACCGCTGAAGTGACACCCCGATCCGATGTGCAAAAATGGGAAAAGTGGTTATGGATGGATGGATTGGACCAATAGATCGGTAAATGGAAATTCACCGGTGGTTTGGTGACTGTATCTCTGGACAAAGGCAGCTGGTAAATTGCCCTTTATATAAATCAAATTTGTGGGTGGTATTTTGGTTGCACAGCTAGGCTTAGTAGGGCCCTTGTGGCCATTTAGCCAAAAATACTCCTGTGTACCTTTGATTTATGCACCTTTGTACCTTTGATCATACCAAAAAAAACCTATGCAAAGAAATAGAATGGCAAGTTGCAAACACATTTTTTTTAACAATACTTGCTGTGTCACAAATATGCAAATTAAAACCTATTAAAATGTAAATATATTTATGGAAACTTTGAATAAGAATGGCTTGCAATAGTTAACTCAGTAAAATGTTAAATACTAGTAATTGCCCGAAAGGTATGTCATGTTTACAGGAGACAAAAAGTCAGTTTCACTTATCAGACTTTAATGAAATCCTATCTAATGGTTGCATATTGCATATGAATGCATCAAGAAATGATTAAGTTTTATCACTGTTACATTAGATTGAAATATATATGGTTTTGAAGATGCATACAACATTCCCCTTTTTTATTAGATTTAGAGATGCAAGTGATTTTAACACCGAATGTCTTAAAGCTATTACAAAACTTGAGATTTCCTGATACTGGCACATCTGCAAAAGTTTCTGTAGTTAACTTTTCTGTTCAGTGCAAGATGAGCCTATTAGTTTGGGGGTAGCTTTAATTGGCACAGACTACTTAGACTAGGATCTAGTGAATGTTCAGAAGGTTTTTTGTGCATTATTGGCGAGTATTTTTTTTTGAATTCTTAGAGAATATATCTGATTTTGCCAGTCTTAACAGATTTATTTTTCAGTGCTCATTATGATTTTGTAGCTGTTAGCATGTTGCCCTTCTCTCCTTCCTCCTCTTTTCTAGGTCGCATGCAAGTTTAAACAAGGTCAGGAAAAGGGGTGCCCTAATTAAGTTAATTTACAAGTTATATTTCTTCAAGAAATGTACTTTCTCTTAGCGCTTTGTTTTTAATAACCTGAAGAGTTAATCTGACATGCTTCAATTAAGCATAGAAGGAAATCTGTAGCTGTACTTTGGAAACAGTACAGTGATGCCAAAAATCCCATTGAATTATAATGGATAAACATGGCCTACTCACCAGAACCTAATGTATACAATTGCCAGTATGTATTGAAAACCTAAAATGGGTGCTAAGCAAACAATTTCTTTTTAATTTTAAGTGTGGATTTTAATTGTGTGCATTAGAAATGAGAGGTGCATTAATGAATCCGAGTAGCAGCTACAAAAATACTAATAAAGTGAGTTAATTAAATATAAAAGATTTCTATAGTGTTGGAGATGAAGATTCTCTAAAAGTTGCATATTAACATACATTTGGAAGCCATTCAATAATTGATTTTTATATTTGTTTAATTTCTCAGTTTTTAAATTCCTTGCCTATTACTGGATCATAGTACACTTAAAGGTTTCGGGTTATACATAAACTTGGCATGTGAGCTGACATTTAAAGATTTCTAGGAATGGCTCTTTTAATGACCGTAATAAAATTATACAGTGGTAGACACTCAAGTCCTGTATTTGAGAAAATTATGGTATGGTGGAGAAGCGAACTGAAAAAGATAAAGAATTAATAGAAATGCAAAATCTGCATACTTCAAATTGTACCTACAGAAAGGAAGGAACAATTGTAGTGACAGTCAAAAGATCTAGATTATAACTTTTTCAACGTGAAGCTTCAACAGTTTTAGAAAAGGTTAGATTGTGATTGTATGTTATAAATGTGAAAAGGATGCATAATTTAGTAAGGAGAACACAAATGTCCAATTAACGTTCTAAAAAAGGTGAGATATGCTATTTGATGTCAGCGGTTTTCAGGAATTCAAAATACATAACTCTGATGTATGATTTCTGTTTATTTAACACTAAACACATTGGCCTGGCCTAAATCAAGCAGAGTGGCAATTACAAACTGTATAAAAGAAATGTATGTCATTTTGGTTTCTGTTCCGGAAGAGCTGAAAGAAATAAAAAGTAAAACTAGGAAATCACCAGGAATTGGGATTACTCCTGGAATATAAAAATCTTCCACATCAGTTAAAGCAAACCTACTATAACTAGACATAAAACCATCTAGTAAGACTCCATCCTTCTGGAAATACTCATACCAATCAAGATCCCATCACCTGTTCAGAATACAGCTTGCATTACATCCAGACTTGGATTACAAAACATTTTTCTGTACATGTTGAATGAAACCATGCATCAGAATTCATAAATTATGTCAAAAACAGATTTATCTTCTACGCAGACAAACTCAATACCATATCAAAAGAATTTTAACTCTGTTGGATTATATCAAGAAAAACAAATATTTTTATATGCATAGATCTAAAGAAAGCTTTTGACTCTGTACAGTGGGATTATCTATTTATGTTATTATACACATTAAAGATTAGACGTATGGTATATATTAAATTAGGCTGTTTGTTGCCATCTATAGACATTGAAAAAGGCATGAAACAGATGCCTGTTATCACCCATTTTTTTGGTTTAGTTATAGAAACTTTATCCTCAGTAATAAAATAGGAATATAATATCCTAGGGATTAAAGTAGACATTAAGTATGAATTTAAAATCTTGATATTTGCTGATGACATTTTGCTAACTGTATGAAATACTAATCCATCAGCTATTCATTTTGAATCAAAATCTTTGGTAAAAATCTCAGGGCTATCATTTAATAATGAAAATGATAATTGTGAGCTGATCAAAAAAACACTGCTTCCAGACTTGTTTACTCTAAACAAGGACACCAAAGATCTAATATTTTTATTGTAACCCAAAATAGAAAATGTCACTACTGTTAGTGGAATAATCTCTGTTTTTGAAGATGGTCTATATGCTTCCCAAAAGCTTTGTATACAAAACAAACACTAGCGCTCTCCCCTAATAAAGAGCAAATAAGTTTTACTGAAAAGTGTGTTTAAAATTTCTGTGCTTTCCCAAAACACATAACTAGCTTATCACTTCTCATTCAGCCTTGGAATAAGAGAGGAATATATGTTCAAGCATCCATATTTAAAATTGTATCAGTTGTTTAGCTCGTACATTACACAATGGAATCTACATCTAGAGTTGATGAATGAGAAATTTTGGATACTAGAGCTTCTTGTTTATGGAAATAAGGTGTGGATGATACTTGGTGCATGTTTTCTGTGTAAAATCTATAAACCTACAGAATCTGAACATATATATTTAGAAACTTCATGTCCAAACGGCTCTCAGGCTGTAGATAAACATGAGTGACCAATTTTATACAGCTAGGGGACTTCAGAAGGCTCCAGTTTGAATAAAAGGACCAATAAGAGAGGTGAAAAGACTTTCTTTCTGGATGGTTTTGTTTTGGATCACATCTTAAGACCACTGAAATAATATTAGGTGAATTTAGATTAAACAAGGAAGATGGTCAAAGGGACAGAACAATCATTAGTAGTTGGTTAAGTAAACCTAACTGAAATACCAAATTTTAATACTATGTGAATTCTATAAAATAATAAAACTAATAACTCTGTATGCTATTAGAATACAAACTTAAATTTTGATCTTCCTAGAAGATTAACATGCATTCTGTGAAACTGACCAAACATTGACACTTCATGAGTTCTCCTCCTTGGAAACTGTATAACACAACAGCAGTTATTGCATAGCAACTTATTTGCCCCTGGGTCAATTAAAGTAATAAGTAATAAAATGCCGACCTGTGTTAAAAATCGGTACTCAATGTTTTGGACTAGTTTAATCATAGCGAAGATTATCACAGAGGACCCCTCTTTCCTTAACACACTTTTTATTGTCTTACGATCTATACATGACTGAGAAATAGTTGATAAAGTTGAAATCTGCTTATAAATTTTAAATATTGGCCTAAAACTATAGAACTTCTAGACCAATTCATAAATGAATAATGCAGCATGTTTATTTTCCATGTTATTTTTATACCTCTCCTGTTTGACAGTATATGAAGTAAAGCTATTATAACCCCATTAAAAACAATATGGACATGCACTGTAAACACTGTATATAGTTAGTGTTCAATGTGAGACAGAGTGGTTATGATTTGTAAAGAAAAACTATAGTTGAAAATCTGAAAAGAAAATGTATGCTATTTAAGTTTGATGTGTATTATAAAAATGTTGCTGCAGTGAAACTGTATAAACTTCTAAGTGGTAAAGTTGATATTGAAACTTACTGTAAAATGTGAAATGTTCTTTGCAAATGTCTACTTCATGTGGGAAGCTTGATCTCCCTTCATTTTATTTATGTATATATATATATATATATATATATATATATATATATATATATATATATATATATATATATATTACACTAAATGACAGTATCTAGGAAGCCTGCAAAACCATAAATTGTGTGAGTTTCCTAAAAAGATATATTTTCTGTTTTATGTAAGTGATTTATTCCTTGATAAACTTGTAGATTCCGTTCTTCTGTTTGCATATCTTTTCCACATTACCCCCACCTGCTCTGCTGTAGCTGACTGTATCATCTCCTCAAAGTATTTCTTGGATCCCTCTGAAATTGCTAACTTTGGGAAATTTAAAGTGGCAAGAGCTCCTTTTAAAAACTGAAATTGCAAACTAGTTTCTGTTCTAGAAAAGGCTCCATTTTTGCAATGAAGGCGTGCAGCCTGTGGTTCACATAATCAGTTTCCATTATTACTAAACTTTATGTACAGTGGATATCACTTGAGACAGTTGAGAGTTTTTTTTCCCTTGCTTCCTTTGTAAATAAGGCGTGATGCAGAATTTTTAATTGTCTTAAAATCGTGTAGTAGTATTGTCAGTGCCCTTATGACCTTCTGACAGAACTCCAAATCAAAAAAGCTTCAAATTAGACTAAATATGTAGAATGTATGTTACAGCGATCATGGGCTGAATTGTTTACTGACTCTCTTTAAAATGGGATCACTTTTATTCTTAAAGAAGACCTGTTCAACTAAAGTTTAATCATTTCTATTACTGAGTTTAATTTATGCCATAAAATATTTAAAACGTTTTATTTAAAAAAAGTTTAATAAAAATATAAATAGATTTGAAATTCTGCACCTATTTATTCAGGCTTGAAAGTATTGCAGATAATGATAAAGATCTGATTTAAAGACGAGGCAACCAATGTTTAGTGGGAAGGACATAAAGTGGAGCTGATATGGGGAGAATGGCTATGCCTAACCTTGGGGAGGGGACAGCAGTGCATGTGGTGGTCTTGAGGCATGAAGTCAGTTCACCAGGCCATGAACACTGTGGTCCTCATCAGCTGGTGCACAGAAGCTTGCATGTGTGCGAAGGTGTATTGGCTCCCACTTTGTGGGATGCATGTCCCTCACCCTTGAGGAAAGGGCCAAGTGTCATTACATTATGATAGCATATGCACAAACAAACCAACCAAGTATCCCAAGCAGCTTCAACACCAACCAGTAAACCACAAAATGAAGCCTGTCCAGTGAAACAAAGCCAGGACCAGCCTGGAATCTTTGAAGTTTATTAAAACTAGTTAAAACTCCAGTACATCCACCATACATTTTTGTTTATAAGACACTTCACATTCCATGTAACTTGTATACTTGATTTAAAAGACCTAATTAATCAGGTTAAAAAAGTAATAATTTATACAAATTCATTAATAACCATATAAATAAGTATACAAGTTACATGCAATGTGACAGCCCACATCTGAAGAAGTGTCTTATAAAGGAAAACGTATGGTGGAGCATTTATGGTGGCTGTACTGGAGTTTTAACTAGTTTTAATAAACTTCAACAATGATTCCAAGCTGTTCCTGGCTTTTGTTTCACTGGACAGGCTTCATTTTGTGGTTTTATATGCACAAGCAAACCCTCTGTGTGATGGGATGATGGCCACATTGGAGCTGAGGAAGACTTGATGATCACAGGCACTAGGACAAAAAGCATGTTAAAAGGCATTTGGAATAACCATCTTGGCCAGCTTAGGGCAGTGTTGTAAAGTAAGCCCAGAGTGAATTCTTGCAACCCAAGCCACTGCAGGTATACACCCTTAACAAGTGTAAAGATATTTGCTTGTATTTTAGCAAACGGTACCTTTCCTAATTTATGTTCATACTTGCAATAAGGTTTTTCAGTCCACAGACTACAGAGCAAACTTTAAACGTGAATACATTCATTCTAATTAAAGCCATATTTTCATACCCTATATTAACCTTGGTCATTGGTGTGTCCAAGTCTGTATATAGTTAGTTTTTAGTTTTCTGTTTTCAATGCTTTCAGTTTGGTTTCTCTACCAGTTTTCTAAGTTCTTTATGCCAACCCATGATAAGGTGTTTGCTGATGGCAGTGCTCAATTTATCCCAGGTCAGAATTGGTTCAAGACTAGGATGTTCCCTTTCCCACTCGCTTCAGCTTATAATGTACCACCTGTTTTTGCTTATCTTAAATTATTATTGTATCCCTACTTTTAAAGATACTACAGCGACATTCACTGCCTTTGCAGACAGTACAGTATTAATGCAAATTGCTACTTCCGGTAATGACATTCCCCAAATCCTTGATTGCAGCATTTTTGTTTTGTTTTTTTTTAAACATTCTCCAAATATTGATATAGAAGGCTACTATTTTCTGCTTTATGATGAATATGACACTTTAAACTGTTTCACTTTACTTCAAATTATTTAGAATTATACTTCAGTCAGAATAATTACAAGTATGATGGTTATAATGTCCTTAAAATGTTGCCTAACTGTGCAAGATGTCATTAAATGAACTTACCCGATAACCATTTAAAAGTCTGTACCTACTGGACAGAGTCCTGAAATGTGGAGATGGTATAAAGCCCATTCATTTGGCCATTCAAAGTCAGGTCATTTCTCAAAATATTCATTTTTCTTCTGAGATATGGCTATCTCTGATTTTGGCATATGTTTTGGGGATGTGGACTACTTGACTCCCCCAGGAGCTGGTGCAGGGGGGAGGCTTGCCTCCCTCTATAAAAAGTTTAAAGGAGAAGAGTGATTTTTCTCCTGTTTTTTGGTATTTTTCCCCCGGCTTGTCTGCATTTGGAGTGCTGAATATCAATAGGGAGGTGGACTACCCAGAAATTTCTCTTTCCTTCAAAAGTATCAGTAAAAAAAAAATCTAAGGATGTTTTATGTAAACTTTCACTTCTGCATTTATTACCAAGCTTTTTTCTAAATATTCATGATTCCTTTCCTAAATTTTATTTGACACCCCAATTTTCTCATAGTATCGACATAGAACCAGATATTCAACACTGCTTAGGTTTACTGCCAAGATGTCTGCACATTGAGTAACAGCTTAATTCTAGTTTTCCTAGTGTGAAAACAAACTTGGCAGAGAAAGCCAGTGGACTTAAATTTCTAGGTAAATTTCAGTAACTGGTTAGTAAGTGTACTGTCTGGATATTGGGGGAAAAAATGGAGGACCTGAAGGAAAATCTGCTACAAAAGGTGACAAACACGGACTGACTAGGAAAAGTACTGCAGCTGTTCAGCAAAAAGCAGTGCAAGCTGCAGACATTACTATCAGTAACTTTAAAGGAAAGTATAAGAGAAATGCACACAGACCTGACTAAAATAAATGAAACACTGATAGTGTGTCATCCCAAACAATAAAAGGCTGGGAAAATGGAAGAAGCTTTAAATGGATACCTTAGTTAAGGTGATTTCAACCTCTGAGTTTTGTGAAGAAAAGGCTGGCTGAATGAGACTTCACAAGAAGAGATTCCAAAAAAATAATAGAATTGGAGGACATGGCATGTAGGTAAACTGAGATCATCTGCTGTACCAGAGAAGCTGGAGAGAGCAGACTGTTAATTTTATGAAAGCACAAATTAGCACCTAGACTGGTATTCTACAACAGGAATTGTTCACTGAAAGAGCACACCATGCATATGCTCTAAACCTGGCTATGATAAAGCAACCTAGGCCATTAATAGTAAAGATGCAATCTTACCAGTAGGAGTTTATTCTGACAAAACTGTGGCCGAAGAACAAAGTATTAAAAGTGGGAGACAGCAGTGTGTTTGTGAAAAATCAGTTTTCATTGTACACCTGGCAGAAGAGTAAATTTATTCAATTCATGGAATGTCAAGCTGGCATGAAATTCCAACTGCTGTACCCAGCTAACTTCAAAATATTTTTCTTTGGAGGGACAAATCTTTTTTTTTTTTTATTAAGTATATGCTAAGGAAGTAATACAGTAGCTTGTTGAGCAAAAGGTGAGATGGAGGGAAATTCTGCTTCTGGTAGTGGGGACCACAGGGAGACTGCAAGTGAAACTTTTTCCAGTGTTTCAAGGGAAGATGCTGGAGAGGAGAGGACATGAGTTGACTAGAAGAATCAATAGTACATTGGAAATGAAGGAAGGGCTGTATTTGGGAGATGGAGATGAACAGGAATAAAACGAGTAACTTGGAAATTGACAAATGTGGGAATACAGAGCAATAATTTTGTGAAACTTGACAAAACAAGAAAATATGGAAATATTGGATGTGCTTGGACTTTAAAATTATAGGGGACCGTAAAGCATATGCCCTACTTCATGAAATTTAATGTTTGGAAACTTACTCAGGAAAGGGGAAGAAGGAGAAGTTTAAGTAAAATAATTTTTATGGTACTAATTTAATAATGCATGATTTTCTTTGCATGCTGTAGTTTTCTCAGTTAAGTGCAGTGGGATACTAATGTAAATAGGTGTTCCTGTTTTTGTTTGTTTCGTTTTTCTCCTGTTTCTCCTTTCTCACTTTTAAGAAATGAAAAAAAAATGTAGACATTGCAATGTAAAAAAAAATCTGGTTAAAAGTGCATGTCAAAAGAAAAAATTGGTGTGCCTTTTCTCATTCTTGCATAGTGGAATGTCTGGGTTAAGGCCTTGGCGTAATCCTTAAAACTTAAGTTAAACTTAACTTAACTAAAATCCCTAAAATTTAAAACCTTCCTCAAAACACACTGGCTATGCCCTTGTACCATCCCTGACTAACCTATCATTAATGCTACCAATATATTTTCTAACTGTTCTCTCTCCACTAATTTAATCTTCTTTAGTTCAATGATAAACATCTAGTAAGAACCTGGATACTATTTTTAGCCACTGGCATACTTGTATTATCTTGCTCTAAACTTTGTATATAGTTTTATGTGATTTTACTGTTAAATGTATACAATATCTTCTATATCTACTTAGTTTTTTTTTTATGTAACAATTACTTATTGGCTCTTTGTATCTGTCTTGGAGCTTTTCTCCCCGGGCCTCTAATGAAAATGGACATATATCCAGCTGGACTAGCCCGGTCAGCAAATGTAAAATAAATAAATTAATCTAGTAACCTGTTCTAAGAGAAAGCAAGCAAATGAAAGAATTTGGAATATTATAAGGCTTTTTAAGTAAACGTATGCTTGGCAGTTTTGTCTGGTTCTTATGCCTTTAAGAGACCATCTAAAACATTTTCTCCAAGCCATTCTTTTTTTTCCTGAAAACAGCGTCTTCCCAGCAGAGAGAGCTATAAAGATAAATCCAGACTGCACTTAGTACAGGCTGTACCTTGTGCCTTAAACTAAAAGGTTATCTACGCTATCAAGTCTGTGTGTAGCTGTCAGTTTGGAACATTTGCTGCTATTAGGAGGGTAAAACTTCAGTATTTGCAGATGCAAAACGTTTGGTAAGATGTGACATGGGCTTAAATGGAGATGACAAGAAACTGTATAAAAGATTAACCTACAAAACAGTAAATGCATGTAACACAAAAACTGGATCTAGATATTTAACAAAAAAAGCTGTTGTACGTGAAAGGGGAATAACTGTAAGAAAATATTTTCTGTAATGTCTTTAGATGCGAATGGTCTCCAAGATAAATGCAAAAGAGTAGTGAACTTCTTTCAGCTTTTCCCAGTTAGAGGTCGCCACAGCGGATCAACTGTTGGCTTATGATTGGCAGTGGATTTTTACGGTGTTGAGTTGCCAGCCCAGCCTCCCACAGAAGGCGCACACATGTGCACACTCGCACCTAGGGCCAGTTCAGTGTGTCCAATCCACCTACAGCATGTCTTTGGGATGTGGGAGGGAACTCGCTTGACCACATGGAAGACGTTCAGTCGCCACACAGAGAAGGCACACCAGCTGAGGATCGAACTGGAGAACCTCTTGCTGTGAGGTGGCAACGCTAACCGCTGCACCACCGCGGCTGCCCCAAAAAGAGTAGTGAACTATACATCAAAAAATGTAAAGTGCAAGTAGTGCTACAGGGGATGTATTTAGAGCTGAACATGTGAATTTGATAAAAAAAAAGGTCTTCAGGATGGTTATTCAGTGGAATACCTGGGGCAAAGGAAAAGGTTAGTACTTGCATTAATTGCAAGAGGAGCTCCTGTAGTGATAGCAGATAAAAATATGATGGTAGATTTGTCGTACTAAGGTGGCTACTGGCAAGGGAGGTGGACTAAACTAGCATATATTTATATTCCACCAAAAACTGCTGTAATGGAGCTTAAGAAAATTGTGAAAAATCAGCTTTCAGCAAGAAATATTACTTTAGTATGGACTGGAATTTGATCTGCAACAGTGAAGGTGTGTTGGGGGGCAGAAGGGAAAATATAGCAAATGAGGGAAGATTTCTGAAGGAATTTATGAAGATATTTGGCGTGGAAGATGCAAATTCAGTACTGAGCATTTGGAGTGAATTTATGCGTTCCACAAGATACAAAAGCTTAGGCTAGGCTAGGCTAGACAAAATTTACACTTCACAGGAACATGTGCATTTAATTGGTCTTGATATGCACATAACTATTTCAGATCATATGCCAATAATAAAAATAAAAACAGAGGGTAATGAAATATGTTGGTGCTGATTTGTTGAAAAGAGAAGAATTTAGCGAATGGGTAGTAGAAATTTATTCAGGAGCTGTTAAAGATTATATAGTTGGGGAGTGGGATAAAATTTAAAGTGGAGTCTAAAATAGGGTGGAAATAAAAGAAAGGAAGATATGGTTAAGAAGTAATTCTTATTCAGAGGGACTAACAAATGTTGAAGTATTGCAAAATAGGAAGAATTCCACAGAAGAAGAAGAGGAGCAACTGCAAAATGCTAAACGGAAAATAAATATTACCTCAGTAATGTGTATGAATTTAGAAAATTTGCTGTTGAGCAACTGTTTTTTATTAACTCCAGAGCACAAAAACTTTTAGCACATTGACTGTGGTAACAGAAAGTAGAAAGGGATGTTGCCAGGCTGTAACAAGGAAGATGACAAGATCCTGCAGAAGTATTAGAAATATTTTGGAAATTCTATGAAAGCCTGTATAAGGCAGAGAAATATAGAAATGTTACAAATAGAAATGTTTATGTAGGAATTAAATATGCCAGAGTCAGAGGTAGATGAGGCTGTGTTACTAACAGTTGGGGTAGCAAGAGATGAGAGAAAAATTGTGGTGTAGAACCAATATACAGGAAAGTTCCCAGGAATAGATGATATTCCTGTGGAAGTTTGGAAGCTAGAAGGGAAAAAAATTATTAAAGATCTGGAAGGTTTTGGTAAACAGTAGATTTAAAGAGAAGTACCAACATCCTGGAAAAAAGTGGTGGTACCTGTAATACCTAAAGAGGGTAAAAATCCATCGGTTCCAGATTCATATAGGCCCATTTCAGTACTAAACTTTTTGTAATAAAGCATTTGCCTATAATGCCTAAAAGAATGGCAAAAGTGGTGCTAAAATTGATAATGTGGTTTTCTGGAGGGGAGGCAAACCTTTGACAACATTAACAGAGCAATGATGATCCAGAAGGAAGCAGAATGTAAAAAAATACCACTGTTGGTGGGCCTTGTAGAGTAATCTGGAACTTTAGGAGCAGGGTAATGGAAGCATTTTCATTCCTTGATAAAATAATGTTGATGGGATGTATGAGGGATCAGAGGTGAAAATTAGTCGTTGGGGTCCTCTGATAATTTCTGCTTGAGTAGAGGAACATTAAAGGATGTTGGGTGGTGTCAGTATATGGCATCTACATGGACTAGCCTGTCTGATCTATCAAAAAAAGTCTGTTATGGCCAACTCCATGGAATGCAGCATTTGAGCACCTGCTATATGGAGGATGGCATCCAAAGTTTTTGTTAGGATAGTCTGCTTGTCCCTGTGAAGTTGATGGGGGATAGTGGACTTGTTATGCCTAACTTTTGTCTCTAAAATGTTGTGTAGAGAGTTTTATATCCAGTGTGTTATAGAAGTATATGATTACAGCTTTGTAATATGTCTGAAGTGTTTATTTTTAATTTGACTGTTTATGGCCTAGCTTGCATTCAAAGAGAGGGATAATTGGTTGTGGGTCCATATACCGTTTGAGTACAAGAAAACTGATTATGACAAATGAAATTTAATTTTGGGCATGAAGCCTACTTCACTGAAATATTAACATCAGTTTGGAAAGATTATTGTGCTTAAGCTTGGCAGAGCTACAGAATATCTACAGGCTGGCTGAAATTGGTTGTATTCCAGAGTTTGATCAAATAAGCTAAGATGCATGTTAAAACCTTAAATGCCAGTTACAGGAGATTACTTCAGTTTTAACACTCAACAATTGCTGCAAAAAAAAAAAAAAGAGTAATTCGTATAAGAGTTTGTTGTATCTCAAGAGTTGTTAACTTCAGTGGCACTTGGTCTAAACTTCTGAATGCTCACTTCTGCAGATAAAAATGGGATGAGAGAGGTCAGTGCTGTGGAAAAGAAGGATAAAGCCCTAACTATAGCCCAGATTCAATTAGCAGCTTGGGTGTCTGAGGCTCTAGCAAGGAGGGATGAGCATGGTTGTCCTGGGGGTGGTGTTTGTCTAGGGTTTTTCTACACTGATATATGGTCATAGAGGGGAGTAGCCTTTGGATATAGCAGGTGAATGCAGGGGAAGAAATCCTCAATGGAAACTAGTGGTATAACCCTCCCAGTGGTACCCTTATGTTCTACAGTAGCCTTAGAATGGTTTTAGTCTGGGGACAGTAGAAGGGTGATGGATCCAGTAATGGATAAGTGGGCAGGGGTAGCTGGAAAAAAATGAAGCAGAAAGGGAAGAGGGAGAGAATGGGGTGAAGATGCTTGGCTATCCAAACATACAAAGCTATGTCAAACCCAGAGCTGTTGGACATGCTCCACTTAAAGAAATCCCAATCCCTCCAAGCTACACGCTATAGGGACCTAAACCTTGTCACCACAATAAAGAGAACATGCTGGGGGGATAGATTCCTGTCCCAGAGACTTCCCATACTCTGGAACAGACTACCTATCTATGGCAAACAGAGCTCCTCATTAGCATTCTTCAAGAAAAATCTTGATGATTGGATGGGAAATGGGATATTCACCCCAGGGATGGGAAATGGGATATTCACCCCAGGGATCACTTCTGTGGCTCTGCTCGACAGGGGCTCAGGAAAATAATTTTCTTGGGTGGCGAAAGCCAGGGTACATTTTTAGCTAGGCTTGTATAGGCCCTAGGGCCAATAGCCTGGTACCTACCTATGAACTAAATCTTGAAAATGCAGCATTTTTTTTTCAAGGAAGTGTTTTTTCAGATGTTTTTGTGAGCTGGCTCAGTTTAAAAGAAGTGTATAAAAGAGTGGTGGGAGATGCAAAAAAGAAAGAGGTGATTGCGTTCATATGGCTGCATTCAGTGAAGATGCATGCCCCAGAACTGCACTGATCAGACATATTACCATTTTTGCCCTGACCTTTTTGTCTGGCAGTTTGAGAAATGTAGTTACTCAGTCAGTTTTATATTATATGGACTCTTGAAAAAAAAAAAAAATATAAGAAGTGGAAGTCTAGCAAATGCCTTCAATTGTCAAGCTGGCAGATGCAAGGGAATTGACAGACTAAGTACAACTGCAGGGAATCCATAAGTGGATGCCTTGGCTACAGTGTTGGAATGTTATCACTGCGGAAGTGTTGGCAGAAAGATACCACTGAGCACATCTGCATTGGTACTTCAGGGTGTCCGAACTCTCTGCAACTGATATTCTATATTCTAGTGTCTGTAATTTATGGGGCTATAAAAAGATTTGCCAAGTTATCGCAAGTCTGATTTTCTGGGTCCCAACTATGTGTGCATTGTAACTTCACTTGAAGTGTTTTATTGTTTGTTCAGTAACTAATTTGTTATAAAAGTTTAATTTCATCTTGTTTTCTGAGTTTCTAAACCAGTCCATTCATCTACATTTTCTTTTCTGGTGCAGGCAGAGAAATGCCAGCCTGGATGCATGTTAACTTAGGCTTTTCATAAGTTCATGTACTACTTAAGGTTGTGAACAACTGTTCATCTTCCCTCTGTGGAGGGAAGGACTCATTTTCCATGGAAATTCTAAATCTGTTAGCAGGTTTGCATTATCACTTTTCAGGTAGGTCACTGCCTGCTGGAAAATGCTGCTTTAAAAGTCCACGCCATTAGGAATGTTGCTACTTCCACCATTCAGTATGACAGCCAACTTAGTCACTAGTGTATGCTTACATCAAACATGGTCTTAAGCTCCGTCCCATGAGTCAGACCTCCTTGTGCATCTCCAGAGCTGTAGCTGGATCATATGGTACCATGGTAGCAAACGTTTTTATTTATTTTTTACTGGCACTCATCATCCATGTCATGGGCTCACATTAACATAAGGAACAAATAATCTGCCTCTTCACTCACAATTGCACATCCCTAACGCCTTGCACCCAAAGCAGCTGCCCCCTTTGCTTCGCCCTTGGCTGTGTTTCTGAAAATCTGTATATTTGGATATTTAGTTTTCCCAGCTTTGGTCCTTGGGCTAGTGTTTGGGAATGAACCCAGTGTTTAAAGGCAACTGGTATACTCTTTTACAGTATCATTTGATGTATGAGAAAATGCTCCATAAGGAGTCCAAAATTGTCTTCCTCCACTTTAGCTAGGCGTGGATGACCCCTTGAGATAATTTTGGTTCTTTACTTGTGACTTTGGACAAGAATGTACCTGTGTTTTGTACTAGCTGTGTAGGCATAATATCTTTATTTGTCTTTATTTGTAGAATGGTGCTTGCTGGTGGATGGAGGCATGATCTGGGCTGGGGTGGGGGTAAGACTCCTTATCTAGGTAGAGCATAATGTTATGAAGTGTGTCCTGGGTGAAGTATTTAAGGAAAATGCTGAAGTTTTAAGAGAATGCACTTAATACTTGGACTCGCCAAACAGGCCTCCCTGTTAAATCTACTAGAGTAACTATTGCATATTGTTTGTTTGCTTAGATGACATCTTTGTGCTTGCCATGTAAAATGGTTTCAAATTTTCCAGAGCAATTGTGCACAAAATATAAAACTTATCCGATACTTGTGTTTGCAACAGTTTTTTTTTCAGCTGACTTAGCCGAATACTGAATTGTTGGTTTGTTTCTGCATGTCAGAAAATTGCACCGATATTCCAGGTACCACTGGATGCTGTGTATACATTGAGAAATACTCAGGAAGGAGCCTGTCCACTATATTAATGGTAAACTAAGAGACGTAATTTACTTTAGCAAGTCTTTTCTTTCTTGCTTAGAAATGCACTGCACAAATTATTCATCCTTCAAGTGGTTCATGCAAGAACCCTTATTCTGCAGAATATACCTATTATTTTAACCCCCCCCCCCCGCACACTTTTTCTCTGCTAAGCGAGCTTCATGCTTGTCATCTATTTCCTCTGATTTCACAGCTCATTTCCACGAGTTGCCCTAAAATAGTAAATGTTAACTATAGACTTAATTGTGTGTTCTAGGTCTGTCTGTCTTTATGGTGATAGCTGAAACATTTCAGGAGTGTTCCTGCTGTATTTTTTTATTGCTGTATATCGCACATCAGCTTTAGCATGTCTGTAATATGCATGTGTTGTGTATTATTTGAATAGTTTGCAGTATGAGACCTACCTCTCTTACAGGGTCATTTTCTTCACACTGTAGCTTTTGGTATTAAATCCTGTTGCAATATGCATGTTTGTTTTCTAAGGTTCGTTGCCTTGTTTGTGTCTTAGCAAATACATGTCTCAGTACAGACGGAACCCAAGTGTAGATTCATGAGGCCCTAACTAAACACTCATAACTGTAGTATATGTGTAGGCATACCACACCCTAGACTGTTTTTGTTATGGTAAAATGTCAAATTTGTTTGAAACTGACCTCACTATGCATCTGAAGGCACACATTTAATTAATGTTTATAGTTTACTCTTATTGTATTAAAAGTAAGACCCCATCATTGTAACCCAATCATGAGATTAGGTAATAATGTCAGTAACTGCAGTTTAACATAATGCAGTTGTGTGCTTGGGAGTACAATGATTTTAAAAGTAGTTCAAATTTTTGAAACCTAACCATACAAATATATGTTGTCATGATGAGCAATGAATGCTTTGGGCTATATAGGGCCAATGTATTCCAGTACTGTATCGGGGAAGGTAAAAGCAGGTGAAGGTCTGGCACAGTTTTGACCAACTTGTGGTACTGGCAGTTTAACTGACAATGCAGTTATCCTTTTTGGATTGCTTGTTACCACCTTCCTATCTACAAGCTCAGCACTTTTTATATGAACTAGCAGGGGTACAAAAGGCAGTGACACATCTCCTGAAAATGTGTATGCTTCAAGCTTTGAATTCATTTTCAACATTTTTTACACTGCTTTCAGATAAATGGCTTTTGACCAAATGTCCTAGTCCCAAGGTAAAAGGTTGTTTAAGCTGACAGTGTAAGTGTAGACTGTTACTTGCTGCTAATGCCCATTTGCTTTCCTCCGGCTTTGATTTTGTTGATTTGTCAATACATGTTTAGCTGGTTTCTTTTGCACTTTTAAGAATATAGCTAGTGTAAGTGTAGACATTATCTTAGTTTCACTGTTGCAGTCATTACATTTGGGTAATCTGCTGGCAGGTTGCCCTCTGTCTGTTTTTCCTGGCAGATGGTTTGAGTTCCTGCTTTCATTGGAAGTAGAACAACTCCAACTCTGCAGTCATTTGTGTGTGTTTTTAAAAGAATGTTCCTTGCTGTTGCTGCCTGTTTAGTAAGCAATTACTGTGTGGTTCCTTAGATACCTATACGGTAGGTAACTAGTGGTAATGCTCATGGGAGAAGTATAATGTGAATGGGGGAAGGGCTGTCATTTGAAACGTAATCAGATGACTCTTAAGATTTGAGTTGGTCCTAAGTTAGCAAGGAAAACTGCAACAATAGGTCAGTGCTTATTTGTTCTCAGGTTTGTGCTATCTCTGCCAGTCTTTGCATTTGACATGAGTTACAAGGGCACTTGCTCCTTGATGCAGTGTGTGGAATCCATGCATGAAACAGCATAGCTGCGCTACAGTAATACTAGTTGCAGTACTGTGATGGAAGAATGCAATTAATGCAGAAGTGAAGGCTAATCTATCGTGTAACTTTCCTCCTCTGCTTGATGTTTAATCGCACACTTTAAAAAGAGGTTTTCCTTGAATGAACTTTATTCAACAGCAGTGTTTTCATAGTAGCAGAGCTCCAGCACATTGTTGTCAAGGTCTCTGGTTGCAGTGGAAATCAAACCGCCTTCTGTGTATTTTGTAATGGCAAGTCTCTGCTGATTTTGGTACCTATGAGCTAATGTGAGACTAGTTCTTAGATACCTGCCTCAAAGGTTGAGCCTTAACTATCCTTCATATTCTGTCTTGAGGAATGTTGCCCACACAAAAATAATGTGATAAAATGGACAGCCCTTCTGTGCAGCGCTCCAGTCGTTAGAAGGCAAAAGGGTATGTTAGTGGAGTGTAGTATGATTTGACGTGTATTTTTTGTCGAGTGGTTGCATTGTTGCACAAAATTCTTACAGGCCAAAATTGTACAAATTCTGTTTTACTTGTTTGTGCTGTCTTATTCACAGAAAATGTGTTCTACTGTACATAACTAACCGCACTTGACCTTGTATAGATGAATATTTAGCAATGTATTTTTTGTATGAAATCAGGCATTGGGTGAGAATGCGAATTAACCTTTGTATTCATACCAGTTATGTGTACATGGTGTCTGATAATTATGTGGAATGTTCTGTATTTATCCTTTTAGCTTATTTTCAAGGATTCTGAGACACAGGTGCATGTGCAAAGCACCTGTTGTCTAAATTTCCTGCCATATAATGAGTTCAGGTGTCAGGAAGTGCATAAATACAATGACAAATTAAAATATTTAATGTCAGAATGTCTTGGTGTAAGTCCGAATTTAAAGAAATAATCATTTTACATTACTAGCTTCGATGGGTAACTTTTTCAGTTTTGTGTTCCTGGGTCAGCAGAATGCGTTTTGAAACGTAATATTATAGTAGGTCAAATGGCTGTTTATGTACTGGGGTTAGAATCTTCTGGTTTGTTTTCTGACAGGTGTGAAGAGTAAGCATATTTAGAACTATTGTGGTTATTGTCAGGTTTATAGATTGATAATTGCAGGAAGAACGGCTTGAATTGCTGCATCTAAATTTGTTCTGTTTTTCTGACCAGTAACATTTCTTGTCTGTTTATGCTGGCATCTGAAATGTTTTGTTACAGCTCTTTCAGTGATGCTGAGTACAATTGAAGTTGACTCTATCACTTGTAGACTTGAGCTGCAAAAGCAGGTGGTTTGTGAGCTACTCAGTTCTACGCGATTGTGTGGAGAACTGAAATATCTAGCAAGACTAACATTTTGAAAACCTTCATTGCTACTAGTTATGTGAAATTTAAACCAGCTAAAGAATATAAACAGTAAATGATCACTTAGATATATTGTGTACCTGTGGTATGAATACTGACTTTAGATTGTTATTGTTGATGTGACGCTATCATCCCATTTGCAAAAATGATGAAAAAGGGGTGATAAATGGATGGATAGGGTGTTGCCTGTTGGCAAGTGAACTTGAGAAACTGTTAAGCTAAACTAGACTGCATAATATTTATCCGACTTGCACAAAGAAAGGGAATTGCTGAAAAAGTTCAAAGACTTTAATTTGGTCTCTGTGCCTTTGATGAACTGGTGATTGGAAAAACAGGACATCTGGAAGAACAGTGGGGACAGTAATTTCCACATTCATTTATGTAGTATTACATTTTTAATGCAGAGAATTGACACAGCAGGAATTTACTGTTTTTTAAGGGCAAGATAATAGCATCTCCAAAGCATATAAGGAACCATGTAGTTTTAGTCTTCCCCCCCACCAGTGGCTGAAGGTCTAACAAAATAAGGACTGCAGAAATTACAAGAGCTGTAAGGGAAGGATTTATGTAAAGGTTATGTGCAAGAGTCATGTGGACAGAATCTTTAAAAGCTAGCAGATAGCAAGTCTTGCTCTCTGGTGCAAAACAATAGAGCCCTGACTACAACTTGTGGGATAGGATTACATTAGTTGCTCTGGCACTGAAGCAGACAGGCAAAGAGGGGAAAGAATGAAAGGGCATGACCGACCCACCTCCCCCTAGGGGAGAAGGGTTTCTGCACACTTGTCTTATTTGGGCATGGTATGATTTTCCTGATGGAGACCAGGGAAACCGCCTGCCTGCCTTTAGAGGTTGGATGTTGGGGTTGCTTGTTGGCATACATCACATGCAGAAGTGAATGATTGCACAGTACCGTTGAACCACTGAATGTTTTATTTCTTGTCCTACAACCCTTGCTGCTTAGCTCCACTTGGTAAAATAAAACTGTGAACCACATCTGATTTGTCTAAATGGTGATCACCAAACTCTTTCCTTTAGTAATAAGGGAGCAAATCTGTCATAAGCATAAGAGAGGGCTGATGATTGACAGGCAGGGGACAAAAATAAGACTGCAATAAACCACCATGAAGAGAAGTTAAAGGTTTTTCAGCTTGCTGTATTTAAAGGGATCTGCTTCCCTCCCATGGGACCATAGAAAGCTGCACAGCTGTGTCCAGGGAAGGCAGGAATGACAAGTCTGTTAGAGACTGGGCTTTGGAAGGATTAATATAGAGAAGCGGTGATTCATGCTGCTACTTAATCCTTGTAATCATTTAATATTGGATACTGACAAAAGGATAACTTGAAACCCATTAATAAATATTTGATGCATTGTATTCTTTAGAGGCTAAACTAAAGGGGGTGGAAGGAGACAACAAGGTGTATTGAGGGGCAGGAAATTGTCAAGACTGTGAGCAGCAGCACTGGTGTGGAAATCTAATGCCTTGGCTGTGAAAGGGGTCAAAGGGGGCCAGAGTAGTTTTGATGAACTGAGACCCTTTAAACGTTGATTACAGGTAGCAGCTTTTCTGGAGTTGCTAACTGTCATTGGCATAGAGAAGAATAGTGTGGTTTACATCATATGTTTTAAAATATGCTAATTTGGGAAGAGCTCAGTGTTTTTGACTATTATGGTAGTTTGGTAGCCTCTTGGAGGGGTGCAGGCCATTTCTGATGTGACATCTTTGCTGGAAGAAGAATTTTAAGTATATATATATATTTTTTTTTTTTAAGGAGCAGGAACATGAGAACTTGCGGGACAACCTCCCCAACATTTGGGAAGCAGTTCGGGAAAAGCTTCCTGCTCATTACTAAAATGGAAACTCGAGTAATTGATGACCCAACAGGAGATGGTGCAAGTTCTTCCTTTGGAATGCAGAGAGGGTCTGGCTTAAGCTGTCCAGCAAAGGATGAAGTGTATGACTTGTTTTTGAACATATAATTCATTCTTGGGTAGCTGAAAAGTCTTCTTGTTGATCTTCCCCCATTTAATACAAGCTGAATGCATCGAAGTTCCTAGTGCAACAAGTTCTTTGATTCATTATTCACACAGCTTCTACTCCCTTGAGATTTTACAAGAAATTAAATAAGATGAGGGATGAGTCATAATGTAGGGTGTTAAGGTGCAAGACCACTATCCCAGTAGCTTTAGCATTATCACAACAAGAGTTAGAGCTAAATCCTAATTGGGTGCTTTAAACTTTTCATTAGTTTTCCTGGCTGCCTTATGTAAGGTTATGAAAGTAAAGAATTTATATTGTCTAGGGTGGGCAGATTAGACTTTTCTTTGGAAAATATTTAAAGTAAGATTGTGAGCAGATTCAAGAAGTTTTCAGCAGGGGTCACTTCAGTCAGATATAACCTGGTTAAGGCATGTAGGAACAAGCCTTGGTGTGAGGCAAACCTTTTTGATGGTGGCCTATCATCAATAGGTATTTTGGTATCCGGGTTGAAAGGGAAAATTTGGGGAACAGGTTCTTAAGAGCAGAGACACTTTATCCTTGCTGGAATTTTGCAAATTATTTTAGGTTCCTTCTGTAGATTACTTGAGATTATAATTTGAAATAATTTGGTCTTATTTTAAATTTGAGATCCTTGAATAAACGGGTCACCTAGAGCTTGAGCTCCAGAGAGCTGATCTTATGTTGGCAGTTGATTAATGTAGCATCATAGATCAGTATCAAAAGGTAGGAAAAAACTTAAGAGCATGGGAATGGAGCCAGGGTATTCAGACAAAGAATAGCCTATGGGGGGAGGGAGTTGAGCATTGCTTTAGATACCCTACTCTTTCCTAGAGGCACAATTCCTTTGGCTGACATTGTTTACATAATATATACTCCATTTTGTTGGAACCAAATGTTCCTGGGAGCAGATCCTGCTTATTGGTGATGCTGGAAGGGGGACACTGGGGGATAGGAAACTTTTCTATTTCACATAAAAAAACTAAGACTTTTAAAATATCTGCAGTTTAATTTGTCGTGGCCAGGGCATACTACAGTACATAAAGCAAACCTTTCGGTTCTTTGCTTCTTTTGAGCAAACCTCTCTGTTATGGTACACATGTTACTGGCTACTAAGAGAGAGGTCACATGCTGGGGAGAAAGAGACCTCGCAACTGGGAAGAAGCTGCTTTATTTTAAAGGAGGATCTTTGCCGATTGGAGTTCACTAAAGAGAAGGACTAGATAAGGCAAAAATAAATGGTGCCTTAAAGTCTGGCTTTTGGGCTGGTATAGGGAAGAATTGATGTCTGGTAGCATCCTGTAAGAAGAACGTGACAATTTTTCTTTGAGGAATATATATATATATATATATATATATATATATATATATATATATATATATATATATATTGTTCATACTACGCTATCTGCTGTGCCTCTGTCTAACATTGACACAGAAGTGATACCAGAGTTAAACCTACGATCTCCCATCCACTCAAAGATTCCTCTTGAAGAGAGTCAATGAGGGACTCTGCCTAACCTGGACTGGGATTTTATTCCAGAGTGAAGGGAGCCTCTGGGTTATGAATCTGTCCATCCAGCATGTCCTATTTATTTCAGTGCTGCGGTTCAAGTCTCTCGAGTGCGTAGCTCGATGGGATTTGGATTTTCTGAGGTGCAGAATGTCCATTAATTCCGGGTTGGACATGGCTTTATACGTCAGGCACAGATCGCCCCTGAACAGGTGGTATGCCACCGAGTAGAGCTGGAGTTTCTTTAACCGGGCAGCATATGGCATCTGTTTGAGCCCTTTGATCCTCTTGGTGAGGTACTTTTGGGGTCTTTCCAGTTGCTGCAGGGCATTGTACTCAATTATGGGCCTGATGAGGGATGAGTAAAGAGGCACTATGACTTCCCCTGATCTAGATGTGAATCCCTTCATGATTAGGTGGGCTATATAAAATGTTTTTCTAACTACTTTGGCAACGTGGTTGTCAAATGAGAGACTGCTATCACCTTGGGTCCCCAGGCCCCTAATTACTTCTTCTGTACTTAATGGATTACCACCTATGTGGTAATTTGTGGGCACTTTGTTTTTGCCAAAGGAGATGACTATACACTTTTTGGAGTTTAGCTTGAGGCCATGGCTCTGGCACCAGTTGTCTGTTTCTTTGAGGCCCTTTTGGAGGATGCTTGTGTCGGCTGGAGAGTCTATTATGGCGCCCAGTTTGCAGTCATCTGCAAACTTGGTCAGCCACAGTCCTTCCGTGTTGGCCTGTACCTCCGAGAAATATATACCGAACAAAAGAGGTCCCAGGACCGAGCCTTGTGGGACGCTACTTGTAACTGGTTTGGAGTCTGACATGGCTCCAGCAATTCTAACCATGTGGGTTCTGTCCTTGAGCCAGTTTGCAACCCATCTAGTGACATAGGGGTTTATATTTAAGCGGGTGAGCTTATCTATAATACCCGAGTGGGGTATTGTATCGAAGGCTTTTACGAGGTCCAGGTAGGCTGTGTGGACCATCTTCCCCTCATCAATGGCCTTGGTGACTGTTTCAAAGAAATCAACCAGGTTTAAGAGGCAGGATCTGCCCTTAACAAAGCCGAACTGGGTAGGATCCAGTGTCTGTAGGTCCCCAATATCTTTATTTATGAGGTCCATGATGATCCTTTCCATAGCTTTGCAGACCAAGCTAGTCAGGCTTATGGGGCGATAGTTTCCAGGATCCGTTGAGGCACCACCTTTGTGGAGAGGGACCACTGTTGCTGTACGCCACTCTTTGGGTACATATCCTGTAGTAAGGCTGAGATTGAACAGTAGTTTTATGTTTGGGTTTGGCTCTTCTTGGAGTTCATGTAGGACGCAGCCCGGGACACCGTCTGGTCCCATTGATGCTGTGTTTTTTGTTTTGGAGAGGGCGGCTCTTACCTGAGCATCTGAGATGTCAGGGGGGCAGCACTCTGCTGGGATAGATATTGCCCTTTTGGTGGGGAGGGGGGGGGGTTTGTGCTGAACCTGTCAGCTAGGATGTTGGCAATGTCTGTGGGTTTGGTGTATTTTTTGTCATTTTGGACTAATTCTGAGCATATCTGGGAATTCCCACTCAGGTTCCTAACATAACTAAAGAAAGCCTTGTGATTATCCTTAGTGTCCTGTGCAATTTTTCTCTCTAAGCTGGCCTTAAATGATTTTATGAGTGCCCGTAGTTTTTTGCTAATACTGATCAGAGATGCCTTCCCTTTTTGGGATTTTGCTCTATCATTTAGTAGCTTCCTCCTTCTGTTGTATAGTTTGTTTATGGCTGGGGTCCACCAGACAGCACGTCTGCCTTTGGAGGATTGGGTCTTGGTTTTATTTGGGATTGCATGATCCATGCATTCCTGAAGGTGTTCATAGAATGCATTTATAAAGGATTCTGCGGACTGGGCCGTATTTTCCACAGGCCCGGGGGCTTTGAAGGATTCCACCTCGGTTTTGAGGAGTGTGAAATTTGCTTTAGAGAAGTTTTTCACTGTGGTTTTCTGGGCAGGAGGTGGGGTCGGGATGTGAATATCCAGTGAGATTAGTTTATGGTCTGATCTTATCAGTGAGGGATACACTTCTGGTCTGGAGCATAGAGTCCCCATGTTGGTGATGATCAGGTCCAGTATGTTTTACCCTCTTGTAGGAGTGGTAACAAGTTGTTCCATAGCATTTGAGTTTATAAATTCTAGGAACCTTTGGGCTAGGGTGTTGGAGTAATGCTCCCAGTCTATGTTTGGGTAGTTGAAAGTCGCCCAATATAATCGTGTTTGGAGAGACCTTCATATTTTCCAGTGTTCTCAGGAAGGCTGAGTGGGGTTCCTGGGTTTGGGAGGGTGGTCTGTAGCAGGCTATAAACTGGAAGGCAGTTTTACCCACTGTTAGTTGCACATGGATAGTCTCTGATGCTTCGTGCTGTGCCACCAACCTGGAGGTGTGGGTATCTTTGACGAATATTGATACTCCCCCCCTCCTTTTGTGGTTCGGTCCAAGTTTTGGGGCCGAAAAGCATGGTATGAGGTATAACCTGGTAGTGCTGGGGTGCTCTCGGGAGCCTTGAACCAGGTTTCTGTTACTGCACAGATATCTATGCTCTCCATGCTAAGGAGAGTTTCGAGTGCGTGCATCTTGAGGTTTAGACTTATGGCGTTGAGTAGCATTACTCTTGGGTATCACAAGGGATAAGAAACTATGGAGGTGGGTTTGTCTTTTGAGCCTTGCCTAATAAAGGCACTATGGGGGTAGCAAGAGCCTTTGCCAATATCCGAAAGCCCAGGGGTGACAGGTGCAAGCCGTCCCTAGCGAAGCATCGTGGCTTGTTGAGTATGTCATCCCAGGCTGACAGGCATTGGATCCCCTTTGAATGACACAAATACTTAAGCCAATTGTTGAAATTGATCATCTTGTCTTCATATTGTGGCATCATTCTTGGTGAGGGTAAGATGCTACTCAAGGTCAGGGTCATACCGGCCTGGGCCACATGCTCAGAGAGCTCCTCTGTCACTTTTTATGTAGTCCAGGGAGGTACGTCTCAGGTCATTCACACCAGCATGGACAATGACAGAGTCATATTTGTACTTGCCTTATATATATATATATATATATATATATATATATATATATATATATATATATATATATATATATATATATTGTATATAATTTTATCAGCCCTGATATGGCACAAGGTACGGACTTTTTAAACTATATCAAAAGCTTAACAGCTGACAAGGATGATAGTGCGTGTTTCATAGGGGCTAAAAATATTTCTATAGCTCCTCAAGTTTCTGTGAATAAACCGGCAGAAGCAGTTGATAGTTTTATGACTTTAACAGAAGCCTCTAAACGAGTACGCTCATGTGTATGGCATTGTAAATTGTTGAAAGCCTACTTATCAGCCAAAATAATACCAAGGGGCTTACGTGTTTATGTAGAACCAGGTCTGGGAAATCAAGATGATGGTTTTATGAAAAAGTGGAGGACAATACAAGCAACAGCTTCAACAATGTTTATACAGTTATTAGTTGAGTATTATGAAAACCAATTGCCTGAATTACTGGTTAAACTTGAGCAATGTTTTGAAACAACTCAGAAATTTGTCAACACTATAGAATACACCAATTTACATGCCTAATATCTAGCTGATATTGAGAAATATGATCAAGAGTTAGCAAAAAGGAAGATGCAAAAATACCAGAGGGATGTAACTGATTTTCAACAAGCAAAAATGTATACTTGGAAAAAACAGAAGAAAGGAGTGAGATTCACCGAAGACAAACAGGTCCCTAGGCCCAAAAGGAAAAGGGTAAAATCTATATTAAGAAGGAGAGAGGTGGTAACTAGTGGCTCAGAATATTCATCTAGCATGTCTAATACAGACACAGAACCAGAGATGGTTGAATCATCTGAACCATCATCACCAGTCAATAAGAGATATAAAATCCCTTTAGAAGGGCAGGGAGAAAACATCGTAGATGTGGACGAAGTGGTGCAACAGAAATTTCAAGCCAACATGTTGCTGTTATAGACTCAGATGGACATAACAGATATGATTCTTTGTATGATGTCAACAATTTGGTCATTAACCTTACCAAATATGAGTTCTCCTCCAGTGAATTCAGTGTGTTAAATAAAGGCCTTGGATATATACCTTCTTTTTTTCTCACATTATGATATAGTCAATGATGTGAAAAGCTTCTGCAGACAGTTGAATTTAAAATATTTGTATGCTAATAAAGATTCCTCTTATGGTATGGGAGAATCCACTGGCTTTAAATTTAAGAAATCACAATTTATGCCCCCCTACCACAGTACTATTAAAACATTCGAACAGGTGATTCTCAAAGATTTACATCTTAAGCAATCAGATATTTTTACTGTAGGTTTTCAAAATTTGAATACAGAAGAGCGACAGGCTTTGACATCTTTGAAGAATAACCCTGATATAGTGATAGTAGGGGCAGACAAAGGTGGTGCAGTGGTGATTTGGGAACGTGAGCACTATTTAAAAGAAGCAAATAGGCAGTTGTCTAATGAGGAATTTTATCAGAGTTTAACAACAGATCCAACACAGGAACATAAACAACTGATAGATGCATTTTTAGTGGAGGCTTGTCATTCACACATCATTGACCAGTCAACATTGAGGCAGTTAATAGTGGAACATCCTACAACACAATACTTCTATATGGTCCCTAAGGTACATAAAAATGTCATAAATCCACCGGGACGTCCAATAGTGGCAGGTAGGGGATCTTTAACTGAACCCCTTTCAGAGTATTTAGAATATAAGTTAAAAAAACTGTTGCCATATGTAACAGCAAGAGTACGTGATACGCAACAGTTTTTGGCATTGATGGATGACATAGTAGTAACACAAGAACAATACTTGGGTACATTGGATGTACAGTCGTTGTATACCTCCATACCACATGAGGGTGGTATTGAGGCAGTACATTATTGGATGTCAGAGTCAGGTCTGTTTTCAGTACGAGAACAGGAATTTTTGATTAAAACATTACAGATAGTCCTGGAACATAATACCTTTACATTTAATAATGGATAATGGTACATACAGATAAAGGGTACAGCTATGGGGGCAACATTTGCCCCCACGTATGCTGACCTCTTTATGGGGTATCTTGAAGTACAAATATATATATATATATATATATATATATACAATTCCTGATTGCTTCAAGGATAAATTGATAATGTGGCGGAGATATTTGGACGACTGTTGGGTAGTGTGGGGTGGAGTTGAACAACATTGGCAGTTATTTGTGGAATATTTAAATTGTAATATATATGACATCAAGTTTATAGGTGGTATACACATCAATGAGGTCCAATTTTTGGATGTCACAGTTAGAAAAACTGATGATGGAACTATGTATACTGATTTATATAGAAAACCATATTCTAAGAATGGATTTCTTTATGCAAATAGCTGCCACCCACCTCACACTATCCAAAATATACCAAAGTCCCAATTTCAAAGGGTAAGGAAAATTTGTTCTTCTGATAGTCAATACCAAAGACAAGCAGAGGACCTTAAGAATAGATTTCAAAGCAGGGGATATGGCAACAGACAAATCCATCAGGCTTATAATGAAGCAACTTCTATGGATAGGACCAAGTTATTGATGGATAGAGAAACTAGGGATAGTAGTCAATATGTAAGGTTTATAACAACATATGGAAGTAATACATTCCATATTAGAAATATATTGGCTCAACATTGGCATATATTGAAATCTGATGGGTTTTTCAGTAGATTTGTGGATAAAGAATGTCATTATGCATATAGAAGAGGTAAAAACTTAGGTCAGTATTTTTCAACATTTAAGAAAGGTGAAATAAAAAAAGTTAGCAAAACAGCCACCATGGGGAGTACTTTTTGTGGTAATTGCAAATATTGTAAAGTTATGGCAAAAACCAAGTCTTTCACCTCAGTCAATACAAAAAGAGTTTTTGACATACGTCACTTTATCACTTGTAATAGCACCTGGCTTATATATATGGCAGTGTGCAAATGTGGTGCTTTTTATGTGGGGCAAACTTCTTGTTCATTTAAACAAAGAATTGCCCTACATATTAGTGATATAAAATGTGAACGCACCAGGAGTGCTTTATATAAACATAAATTAATACATACAACAGCACATTTTATTTTCATAGGATTGGATATGGTTGATATACCTAATACTAGTGACTATAGGAGACATGTCATTTTGACACAAAAAGAGAGAAGGTGGATAGTAAACTTAGGTGCTTTGTTTAAGCCAGGATTAAATGACCATTGGTGATTAATCTATATAGTACATTGGAATAAAGTCTTTATGGTTACATATACATTTGGATCTTTATTAATCTAACATTTTAGTTTTATAGGTTAGTTATTGGTAAAGTCAAGGGTTACACATTAATAAATGAGCCATTCATAAGTAGGTATTTATAGTTATAAAAGTATCAGTATAGCTTGATATAAATTTACACTTAGTGGCATATTTGGGTAAAAACATTATTTGAGGTTTTCTATGTTGGGTTTTTTTGACACAGCACTTGGTATTCTGTCACATATGTAAAAAGGTTTTGTAAAAATAGAAGCTGCACCTTTAAATGCTAGCAGCAACTATGGGATATAATCCGGGCCTTTGCAGGGATCCTACGCACACTGAAGACGCTGAGAGTGAAACCGGCCACCGGTCTGTGTATCTGTGGGCAGATTTGCCAATAAAAACAGTTGAACTTTCCTGCTTATACTTTATTTTATTTCACGAGTGCTGGAGCGTTTGTGGATTTTATATATATATATATCTATATATATATATATATATATATATATCTATATATAATTTTATAGATAAAGAATACTTGGGGCATTGATTGGATGCATTTCACCAAAGGTTACATAGAGAGGCCGTTCTTCAAAGTGCTGATACGGATATGTCTTAACATTTTTCTTTTTTTTTTTTTCCTCACTGCAAATGTATTACAACAATTGCATGTTTTGGAAGCTTCTTCTTCTTTTGGCTTTTCCCGATTAGGGGTCGCCACAGCAGATCATCTGTCCGCTCATGATTGACAGTGGAGTTTTACGGTGTTGCCAGCCCGGTGCCCAACTTTCCACAGAAGGTACACACACACTCAATTTGTTTATATTGTTTCTGGTTAAAGTTCTTGATTTTATAGCAAGTTTTGGAAAGAAAAGAATACATTGCCTTGGGTTATGGGGCCACATGATCCATACTCAAACAGGCTTCACACTGAACTATATCAGAGCAAAATTCTCTGGGGCCTGCCTTCCCTGGCCGATTTTCACCTCCATCTGATCTTGGTGCCTTACAGGTCTGGAGTATCCACAGTAACTGTATTGCAACTGAACTGTTACATGATGCATACATTTCCAGTGAGACTGGTGACTACTACTAATTCCAGTTTTACAACCCTTTCTCTTGCCTTTTGGTATAACTGTCACCACCTAGAACCCAACCATAAACTTTAGTTATGGCTCTACTCATAACGTACGCAGTCACTCTCCTTTTTAGATGTGGATGCCACAGCGCTGCAACAATAATCGGCTGCAAGCTTTGAAAATTTATTTCAGTTTTTTAAAAAAAAAACAACAATGCAGTATGCAACTGCCCTTCTCTCTCTTTAAATTACATAAATATGTACTGAATGACTGCTTCTGTATAGAAATCAGCTTTTTTGTTCTTGGCTTAACTCTGGGTAAAAGCATTACTAGGTCCTGTTTGCCACTAAATACAAGTCTTGCTATTGCAGGAGAGTGTAAAGTCCATGCAATTCATTCAAGACTCTGATCTGGGCTTTCAAAGCAAGGAGTTTTTTTTTTTTTTTTTTAATACAGCTAAAGGGTCACATCATTTAAACCCTAGTGTGCGTTTCAGGGCGAGTCAGCACTGGTATATAATAGTTGGTTCAAATCTCCCAACCAGCTCCCCCTCTACCCCTCAGTCACATAGAAAGGATTTTACCTCTTAGCCTTGGAGTTTCTGGCTGGTGAGCTAAATTCAAAATATGGAAAACTGATGTAATGTCTTAACTAGTTATTTACTGTTCAGCCTAAATACTTGAAAGTGTGTGCCCATTTGCTTCTGGGGCCTCTGCTTCCCACACTGAAAATAAAAGCTGCTGTTCTACGTTTAAAATTCTTCTGCAACTCTTCAGTAAGACATCCTGCAGCATCCCACGTGAAGTTTAGTTTACTGTTTGCTGTTGGATCCATCTCCAGAACAAAGCAATTTACATACCCTTTCAGTATATTTGCATAGTTTCTTACAGCATTTTCCTTTGTGTGTCTGCTGTGCATTTTATTTTAAATATCACATGTCACAAACAAACATATCTATTCATTATTGAAAAAAAAATGCAAGTATACTCATATTTTTATATTTCACATCTGAAAAATGCCAGCACTTAATTTGGTTTATTTCAGCTATTTTGTAAGGCAGCTCCTTGTAACCATTGCGCTCTTCTAGGTGTGGGTCCTCTAGACTAACTAGAAAAGATTGCTCTGATGAGGTAATTACAAGATGACATTCAGCAAAATGTTTAGAGAAAGGGGAATTCACCAGCTGTCTTTGTCTAGGCAAATCCAACTGGGTAAAACCTGTGGAGAAAAGCTCCAGAAGTAGTGACACTGTACAATGATGGAATTTAAAACCATAGTATGCAGACAGTTCATGTGCAATATATATGACAGTAGGTATGACTTGTAACACATGAACAAGGAGGATTACAGTATGAATGTTAGGAATAAATTAAATTTGAGGTAAGAAGTGTGAATCCTTAGTCAGTAGGTTAATGCTAGTCAAGTTAGAAGGAGGTGATGGTTAGCTCATGAGACGGAGCTAGCGGGAGTAAGAATATCCAAGTATATACTTACATGGAACCTGGTTATAAGTGGTGGTTGTCTAGTATCTGAAGCAGATGTATAAATTGGAATGGTGAAAGAACTTGGAATGTGAAGTAGAGATTAAGGTAGAAAGACAAGTGAGAAGTGGTAGATTTGTGTAGATGGGATATAGGATATAAACGGGGGTATATGAAACTGGCCACATATAGTAAAGGGACCATCAGTAATTTGGAAGAGCAGTATAGTGATGTCCTTCTATATTCTCATGTTGCAGTATTCTCAACACTTGGGTTCTCCTCTCTTGCTACCCGAATGTCTGGCCAGTATACAAAAGCTTGTAGTCACTGCTGGGTACGTGGGATATCTGACGTTGGCCTAGGGAACGTGGGCCTTAAAAGTGGTATCTGCACATACCATACCTCAGAACTTCTCTGCTGCCAGTCGAACATCAGCTGTTCCTGTTGTGCCAGCAGTCAGATCGTAATTTCTCAGATACGTACCCCGTTGTGGATGTTTGTTTCTTTTGATCACCGTTTTGTGTGTAGGTTCATTTCATCCAAGAAGGGAAAGTGCATATGCAATTGTCAGATCCCCATAAAGAAGCCCACTAGCTTTTCCTTTTTTGCTTAGAGCCTATGCACAACCATAAGTCCTGCTCCATCTGCCAGGCCTTCATCCTGAAAACACTGTGCAGCTGTTTGCAGGGGTTAAATTAATTACCTTGAGAACCCGCACCTTAAGCACTTAGTTTTGTGTATGGAGAGACTGTCCACCTGTTAAGCTGCTGCCTAAGTAAAAGGCTAAGTTTTTATTAGGGCTGAGCCTTTAGCTGCACCCACTCCACTCGATGTCCCTCCTGTGGCTAACATCAGCCTGGAGGAATGCTTGATTGCCAATGATATGGGTATAGCAGGTACCAGTATGGAAACTGCAGAACCCAGTGCAAATGGCACGTACTTGGAGGTAAGATAGAACTCGGCTTCCGACAGTGAGGGGGAACCTCTCTTCATACCATTTACTAGACAGACTCCTCCACTACTTCACAGGTTTCCTAATCCAGGCCTACCTTGGGCTATACGTCTGCTAGGCCTTCCCTCAAAAGATGAAAAGAAATCTGTTTCCCCAGCAGTTGAGAGCCAGTCTGATTGGCAGGCCTTTTCTCAAAGCCTATTTAATGCTTTTATGGCTCCAAGGCCTGCAACACCCTTAGCCTCCCCTGGGCCACCTTCTGTATTGAGTCCTAGGCCTCAGGCCTGGGACCCTTTCCAGTCTGAAGCTGTGGAATCCTCTGGCACTTCTTCAGAGGATTCCCTTTCCTGTGTTTCACAAATGCAATCTCCCCTTGTCTACACCTCCCCTGAAAATCTGCAGAAACAGATTCCCCCAGTGAGGACCTTACCTTTGGGGAGACCATTTTAAAGATGAGGGAGCATTGCAAATGGGACTCCTCTGAAATGACTGAAGTACAGAAGAGGTACTACAAACTTCTTCAAATGGACTCCACTGCCCCTTCAGCTATTCCCTGTACTTCCTGCATTCCTGGATGCTTTCAATGCAGCATCAACCCACTCAGACTCCTGCTCCATGTAGGCCTGACAGATTCTGCAGGGTCCCTGAGGGGGCCAAATTCTTGGTTGTGCCCTGCAGCAGACCCTGGCACTGTCCTTTTCTGTGTCAACTGATAAAGCCTCCAAGCTCCTTCCATCCACCTCCCTTCTCCCCACAGATAGACAGTAAGGCCATGGAACATCTTGGGGCGAAGGTCTATACTTCATCTGACATTTAGGGCAATAAATTGCCAAAATCACATGTCCAAATTATGCCCCAAGCATTTTAGGATGGGCCACAAAACTTAGTGAAATGCCAGAGTATCCAGCCTTGTGTCTTTACATTCACGGGTCACAAGGCACTCCATTAAGTGCAGTTCTGATGCAGCAGAAGCCTCTGCCAGGTCTGCTGCATCTGCTTCTGTGCTCAGGAGATATTCCTGGCTTAGGTTACAGCCACTTCTTGATGATATCAGGGCCAAACTCTTAGATGCACTCCTGGATAACTCTGCCCTTTTTTGGGTCTGAGGTGGCGGAATTATTCAAAACTCTGCAGCAAAAGGGGGAAGGAGTTAAAAGACCTCAAACACTGTTTTTGTGTCTCCTATCCCCAAATTCCACAGGAATTACCTCTAAGACCCTATTAATCAGGAAGCATTCTCTACCCCCTCCTCCTCTTAGGAGCAGAAAGACTACCAGGAAGAAAGCCACTCCTTCCAGGCCTGCAAAGACTCCAGCCCAGAAGCCTCAATTTCAAGACAGGGCAGGTAGTCTGTGACTGCCATCCTTAAAACAACCCCGGACAACATCCCCCTATCCCTAAGGCGCTCTCACTGCCTCCCTTCATGGAAAAACATCACCACAGACAGTTGGGTCTTGTCCATCATACAGACAGGTCATTTTATGACCTGGGTCGCAACCCCTTCCTTGAGAGGCATTCCACAGCCTTTCAAAGAACAACTTCTATTATTTCACCCAGTTCTAGACGACCTTATGGCCCAGGGAACAATTCAAACTGTCCCTATATCAGAAAGGGTTTCTACTTGAGGCTTTTTCTAGTCCCAAGAAAAGATTGTACCTGGAGACCAATTTTAGTTGTTTACCATCTAAACCTCTTTCTGGAAGTACCCACATTTTGAATGCTTACTCTACAGGCCCTCTTCCACTGGATCTTTCCGCAATGGCTCTTGGCCACCTTGGACATCAAGGATGCCTACCTGCACATCCCAGTAAGACTTGGCTACAGGAAACATCTGCTCTTTTTTTGTGGCAGCCTCACATTTTCAATTCTGTGCCTTGTCCTTTGGACTTTCTACAGCACCAAGATCTTCAGGTGCTTTAGCACCAGTGGTGGCCTTCTGCAGGACCCTAAGGATTCAAATTTTCCCTTACCTAGTAGATCTCATCCAGGAAGAAGACTGCATAGAATCCATGCAAAAGCCATTTAGACAGTAATTCCACTCCTGCAAGCACTGGGATTCAAGATAAATTATCCCAGCTCCAACCTTACCCACCTCAGGATCTGTTTTTCCTGGCTGTTCAGGATAAGAACAGATGTCATGAGGGCCTTTCTGCCACCCCAAAATGAGGCAAGTTTAAAGCAGTGCCTTCTTGCTGTCCTCCAAGCTACAGACTTGATTGCCAGGCAGTATCCCAGACTCCTGGGACACATGGCATCAAACATTCCCATGTAACCATTGGCAAGGCTCCACACGACGGAGCTACAGTGGTACCCAAGGTCTGTATGGACACAGCACTCTCCTCTTCTAGAGTACGAAATCCCTTTCCTTCCTTGCCTGAAAAAAATTTCATTGGTGGGTGGACCAAGTGAGCTGCAACCCAGGACTGAACTTAAAGCTTCTCATACCAGTGCAGGAGATGTATACAGATGCCTCCGGTCTGGATTGGGGGAGCAGCCATGGGTTCAGAGAGTCCAGGGCACTTGGCTGGACTCTTTCAGACAGGAACTCCTCAATATCAGAGATGAGAGCAGTTTTGTTGACCCTTAAAGCTGTTCAACTTGTGCTGAAACACAGCCTACTAAAATTGTTCGCAGACAATACTACAGTTCTGTGGTATGTGAACAAGCGGGGGGAACAAAATCCTACTTGCTATGCAGACTAACTCCCCAGGCGTGGGAGCTTGTTACATCACAGGGTTTTGCACTGCAGACTGTGTATTCTTTCTTTCAGAGCAGAATACACAGGCAGACACACTGAGCAGGTCCATGTCACATTCCCACGAATGGATGCGCCACAGGGATGTGTTCTTGGGGGTCCACTTTGTAATTTCGAAATACTGAAATCTTGAATTTCAGTATTTCGAACTTACTCACATTTCCAAACCGGCAGAAGTGCGAAATTCAAAATACCGACGTACGGATATTTCGAATTTCTGCTTCTGGTGGTACGGAATGTGAATGTTTGGGTTTAATTTTGGTAAGTTTGTGTAAGTAGGTTGGTTAGGGGTTTAGTGTATGTTTGAGGGACTGTAAGATGTGTGTGTTTCATTTGTGTTGCTGTTTGTGCAATCTCTGAGTTAGAATATATAAGTAGGGGTGGGTGTGGGGGGGTGCAGACCCCCACATGGGGGGTGCTGGGGGGCTTGCCCCCTGCTTGTATGTAGTTTACATTAGGCTTTTTCTATTGTGGGGGAGGTGTTTGGTGTTTGTATGTTTAGGTGTGTACTGTATTTGTAGTGTGAGTACGGGATTTTGAAGTTTGCGGTTGTGTTTTCAAGTTTGAGTTGTGGTTGGGTTTTCGGCTTTGTGGTTTCGGAATACTGAAATTTGAGATTTCAGTATTTCAAAATTACAAAGTGGGAATAATGAAATTCGAGATTTCAGTATTTCGAAATTACAAAGTAGAACCGTTCTTAGACATATCTATTGAAGGTATACCCCATTAGTGGACTGTTTGTCTCCCCTATTAATGGACAACTTCCATCATTTTTTACCAGGCTGCCCAGTCCCCTGGCAAGGGGAATGGATGCCTTCTCAGTCTCTTGAAAGGGGATGTTTCTGTATGCATTCTCCCCCTTCCCACGTTTTACAGTAGGTCTAGCTGAAAATTCAACAGGACAAACCAAAAATCTGGTTGGCAACTCCCTTTTGGCCAAGACAGCACTGGTTCCCCCTCCTACATTTTTCCAGGGGCAAAAATCTTGACTCCCTTTTGGCCAAGATAGCACATGCTCTCAGTCCTGCAGTTGGCAAGGAAACCTAATAAAAGGAGGTGTTGTATGTCTAAATGGAAAAGTTTCTCCTCATGGTGTCTAATAGTTCCACCCTTTCCCAGGTGATGTCCCTTTGATGCTGTCATACTTGTGTGAAATCTTGCAGTCAGGATTGGTGTACTCCTCTGTTTAAAGTCCACCTTGCTGCTATTTCTGCTAGTCTGCCTCTGGATCACCCATTGGCTTCTTGATTGCCTGCTAAGCTTAAAGGGAGTTTTGCATCTCAGGCCCCCCAGGAAACCCATCCCCTCCGCCCTTGGACCCGAATTATGTTTTGGAGAAGCTCACAGTGGCTTCCTTCGAATCAGCTTCTAGGGTCTCCCTGAAAAACTGCACTTGGAAAACAGTACTAGTTGCTCTGACTTCAGTTAGACAAGTGTCAGAGTTACAGGCCCTCATGGCCATGCCTCCTTTCCTAATCTTGCACAAAGGATAAGCCTCAAGACCAACTCTTCCTTCATGCCCAAGGAGGTCAGAGCACCAGCCTTAAACAAAGCCATTCACCTCCCCACCTTTTTTTGCTCACCCTCAGGATGACCAGTCTTATTCCTTGATGTGCATAAACAGCTTAGGTTCTATCTGGACAAAATCAAGCACACCAATAAATCAGACCAATTGTTTGTCTCCTTTCATTCCAGAAGCCTGGGGAAAGCTGTGACAAAACAGACAGTTTCAGCCTGGATTTCCAGAGCAATTTCTTTCTGCTATGCATAGCATGGGAAATCCTTAGGGTCACAAAATAAAGCACAATCCACTAGTGCTGTGGCTTCATCTGGAGCTTTTTTAAAGGTTTGAACACTGCCTCAATTTTAGAGCCGGGTACATGGTCCTCTGTCCACATCTTTACCAAGCATTACAAATTGGACAACATTTCCAGATCCATGTCTGGATTTGCCAGGGCTATCCTGCATGGATTTATAGAAAATATTTCCAAGCAAACACTCCTTCCCTGTGAGCTTTAGCGCTTGCCTAAGTGTTGAGACTACTACAACATGAGAATAGGACATAGAATAGTTGTGTAAAATCTTACCACAACCATAGATGTTCTTCATCTCACATTGCTGCAGTCCTAACACTTGGGTAGTCCGCTGTCCACGGTCGGCCCGAATATCAAAGTATAAGGCTGACGTCGGTCAGGGCGCATTTAACTGACGCCAGGACGACAGGGTACAAATGCGCATGACCGACGCCATATCTCAGTCTTTTGCCGCATGGTCCGATGCAGAAGCAGCATTGCAAGTGCCGGTTGGCGTTCTGAGATTTTTCGATTTAGAAGTTTCAGACCGAGTTCAAAGTTGGCTAAGTACCCGCTAGAATATTTTAGTTTTTCTTGCCTCAGTCATTTACCGGATGTCAGAAAAGTTAATAATTGCGTTTCTTGTGGGAAACAGATACCGCATAGAGATTATCATACTTTGTGTATTCCTTGCTTAGGGCCTGACCACGACGTTGTTGGCTGTCGCTCTTGTGCTAGATTTAATAAACGCACTATAAAGAGAAGGTTGGATTGTGCAAGGTTAGTCTTTGGGAAGCGGTGCAATTATAAAATGCCGTCGGATGCTCCGACGCCCGCTTCTCGAAGAAGCGCAAGGACAAGGCAGTTAAACCTAGGCTTAGAAGAACCGTCTGTACCAGACGCCGGTTCTTTGGAGGTGTCGGTGGAGCCGGTGGCTCCGCCAGAGATTTCTTTGTGTTCCCAGGGTGAGACCTTATTATTGCAAGATGTGGCCTCTCAGGAGGCAAGTCAGGCTGAGGGGGCTTCTCAGGTTACTATACTCCCCTCCCTTCCTAAGGTGGCTAGGCCCTCCTTCTGTTTCTAAGGCTTCTCCCAGGGGCAGGCCAGGTTTAGCTTCAGTTGGTGTTACCCCTAGCTCTTCAGGTACTATGCCCAAGAAGCATATGCTTAAAATGGCAGAAGACTTGATTACTTTGATTAGGGGTTCTATGCCCCCTCCTGCTAAGAGACCTAGGGTGGAGCCTGAGCTGGGGGGTTTTGAGCAAGCTTCAGATGTTTCAGAGTCTTCGGCTGAAGACTTGCAGGAGTACTCTCCTTATTCTGATTCTGATGTGGATGATTCTACTCCTTCTGCTACTCCTCCTGAGGATTTTTCTTTTTCAGAAACTCTTCATTCCATGAGGGAGCATTTTAAGTGGGAGGGTCAGGACTTCTCTGATTCCAGGAAAAGGCTTAGGGAATTTCTGTTTTTACCCCAGCATAGGCCTTTGGCTATATCTCCTGTTTTGGATGTAGTGGACGATATCTCCTGTTTTGGATGTAGTGGACGATGTTTTTACAGAGGCTTCTCTTAATCCTGATTCTTTGCCTCCTGCTCCTGTTAAGCCGGATAGGTATTACAGGGTGCCTGAAGTTCATAAGTATCTTTTTAAGAGTCCTAGGGCGGACCCAGAAACTATTAGCCAGGGGCCTAAGGGTGTTAAGGCTTCTGTGGTTAAGAATCCGGTTCCTACAGACAAGGAGGCTAGGGCCTTGGATAGATGGGGAAAGAAAGTTTATACTTCTTCCACTCTTGCTATGAGGGCTCTGAATTGCCAGTTTCACATGTTGAAATACCAAAACTATCTCCTTTCACAATTGAAGTCTAAGGTTGATGCTCTGGCAGTAGGTATTGATTGTAAAGAGTTGCAAGATTTAGTACATGTTTCTGAACAGGTGGGTAAGCATTCTTTGCAATGTGGTTTTGATGCTGTACAGGCCTCGTCTAGGGTGGCTGCCACTGGGACTGTTCTTCGCAGGCATGCCTGGCTGAGGGATCAGAATTTGTCTGAACATGTTAAAACAAGGATTTTAGATGCTCCTTTACAATCTGATGTGTTGTTTGGTCCTCCTGTTGAGACAGTCTTGAAGAAAATGGAAGACAAGGCTAAGTCTATGCAGACTGTTAAAGATTTTTTGCAGGTCCAACCTCCAAAGTTTAGTAGAAATTGGCCTACTAAGGGGTGGACGTATCCTTCTTATGATTCCCAGTCTAGGGGTAGATCTAGACGTGGTAAGGGCAGAGCTCAGGGCTCTTTCAGGCCTAGAACAGGGAGTTCTCCTGCACAGGCTTCGGTGAGGGCAGGGGTCAGTCCTTTCGTAAGCAGACCCAATGACCTACCTTTTCAGCTGCCAGAGCCTGCCTGCCTGGCAGCACCTTTGGGAGGAAGGTTGGCACTTTTCAAAGAAAATTGGAGTTTAATTACCCAGGACAGATGGGTATTGGTTATCATACACCACGGCTACAGGTTTTATTTCCATACCTTGCCTCCTTTCAAAGGCATGCCAGACATTCCTCCTCAACAAAGAATAGAGGCTCACAAACAAGTTTCTGTTGCTCCAACTAGGGGCCATACAGCCGGTCCCTCTGCCAGAAGTGGGCCTAGGATTTTATTCTCGCCTGTTCCTAGTACCAAAGAAGGGGAACACGTGGAGACCAATTTTGGATTTATCTATCCTCAACACTTATCTGGACATTCCCAAGTTCAAAATGTTGACGTTGCAGCAGCTTTTACCTCTGCTGGGCAAAAATCATTGGATGGTAACTTTGGATCTCAAGGAGGCTTACCTTCATGTTCCTATCAGACTCAGTTGCAGAAAGTATCTGCGTTTTCGAGCTGGGACTTCTCACTATCAGTTCTCTGCATTGCCCTTTGGCTTATCTACTGCGCCCAGAGTGTTCACGAAAGTTCTGGCTCCAGTGATAGCTTTCTTCAGACTAAAAGGAATACAGATCTATCCTTATTTGGACGACTGCCTAATCCTGGCTCAAGGAAGAGAAGAGCTTCTTCGTCATTTGGAATATGTGATAGCAGTGCTAAGATGCCTAGGGTATTCTGTGAACGAAATAAAGTCCAGTCTAGTACCCTCTCAAGACATGTGCTTTCTGGGTGTGAGACTGAATACAGCAGCCCAGATGGCCTTTTTAACCCCGGACAAACAAAAGAGTCTATCCCTTTACTTCCATCAACTATCTCATCAGTCCGGGCTGACTGCAAGGACAGTCCTTCAAGCCTTACGGTTCATGGCATCTTGTATTCTGGTGCTTCCCAATGCCAAACTGCATATGAGGAAGCTACAATGGTATCTCAAAAATGTATGGACACAGCACTGCCAGGATCTGGACACTGTCATTCAAATAATACCTTGCATTCAGAAGGAATTTTTGTGGTGGGCTCAGGAATGTCACCTAAACAAGGGACTCTCTGTGACCCGCCAGAGGCAAGTCAGATTTTAACGACAGATGCCTCGACAAAGCTTGGGAGCTCATCTAAATGGAAAGTGGATACAAAACAAGTGGCCTGTCAGACTACAACATCTACATATCAACATGAAGGAGATGTTAGCAGTCCAGTTTGCATTACTAGCTTTCAAGGAATTCCTTCTTCCAGGACAGGTGTTGATTCTAACAGACAACACAACTGTCATGTGGTACATCAACAAGCAAGGGGAACGATTCTTATCCTCTATGCAGGCAAGCAATGATTTTGTGGGAGACTGCTCTCAGTTTACAGCTCAATCTTCAGGCAAGGTTTCTGCCAGGGCACAGAACTCCTTAGCAGATGTGTTGAGCAGACGAATTATGGATCCCCACGAGTGGAAATTGGATCCTCATGTATTTCAGAAATTGACAGTGTCATGGGGAACTCCAGACATAGATCTGTTCGCTTCTCCACTAAACCATCAGCTGCCAAAGTTTTGCACAAAAAGGTTTCATCCCACAGCTTGGAGAGTGGATGCTCTTTCTTTCAATTGGAGCAATCTTCACGTGTATGCCTTTCCACCTCTGCCTCTCCTCCCAAAGGTACTTCTGAAGGTCAGACAGGACAAGCCAAGGATGATTTTAATAGCTCCAGATTGGCCTCGACAGCACTGGTACCCATTGCTGAGGAGTCTAGTACGGAAGCCTCCATGGCCTTTGCCTTCGATTCCACACCTGTTGTCACAGGAGGACAGCCATTTGCTCAATGTCAAGCTTCACTCTCTGCACCTCACAGCCTGGCATATTCTGTTTTGAACCATAATGGGCCTCCACTTCCTCAGCAAGTTTTGAATGTTATCTTGGAAGCTAGAAGGCCTAGTACTAGGAAAGTGTACGCTGATAAATGGAAGAGATTTTTATTTTGGAGTGCAGCAACAGATTTTGATGTTTCTGAGCCTAATTTGTGTGTGGCTCTTCAATATCTTACTGAGTTACTGGACAAAGGTTTGTCTTTCTCTTCTATTAAAGTTCATGCTGCAGCAATTTCAGCTCACTATGATTGCGACCGCCATTGTTTTCTCATCCGTATTCAAGCAATTTCTTAGAGGGGCAAAGAATATAAGACCCCCACGAAGAGCTCCTACTCCTGCTTGGGATCTCAATTTTGTGTTGGAGAAACTCACTCTACAACCTTTTGAGCCTGCAGCTACTGCTGAGTTGAAATATTTATCTTGGAAGACTGCTTTTTTGTTGGCCATTACCTCTGCAAGAAGGGTTTCTGAATTACAGGCCCTTATGGCAGTTGAGCCTTTCTTGATTTTCCATAAGGATAGGGTATCATTACGCACTAATCCTTCCTTTATGCCTAAGGTGGTTTCTAGTGTGGCTTTAAACCAGACTATTCATTTGCCTACTTTTTATGCAAATCCCCAAAATAAAGGGGAAAAGATTTTGCACACTTTGGATGTACACAGGCAGTTGCGTTATTATTTGGACAGAACTAAAGGGTTCCGGCAGTCTCAGCAGTTGTTTGTTTCTTTTGCTTTGAGTTCTCAGGGCAAGCCTGTGTCAAAACAAACTATTTCTAAGTGGATTGGGTTTTGCATTGCTTTTTGTTATTCCCATCATGGCAAGGAGGTTCCAGCTGGGATTAGGCCTCATTCCACTAGGGCTACTGCCACTTCGACAGCTTTTTTGAGGGGAGTGGCAACCAAGGATATTTTGGAGGCAGCTACTTGGAGTTCTGTGCATACTTTCTCTAGGCATTATCACCTGCCACTTTACTCTAAGTCCAGGGCTGGTTTTGCCACTGCGGTTTTGCAGGGCATCTTGGCAGCTCCTGCTTCCTTATAGTTAGCCATCCTCCCTTACCTCTGCTTTGGGATTCTACCCAAGTGTCAGGACTGCAGCAATGTGAGATGAAGAACATAGTACAGTTTTGTACCTACCATAAATGTAGATGTTCGAAGATCCACATTGCTGCAGTCCAATTTACCCTCCCTCCTTCCCCTCTATAGTTGCAGGTGGTTGTGTGGGTTGGGTTATACATATTATGTATATTGTATATATATATTGTACATATAGTTAGTGCAAGGGTGGTTGGTTATTTGTTTGCTGTCTTTTGGTTTTGACCTTTATTTTTAAGGTCTTCTGACATCTGGGGCAAGAAAAGACTGAGGATATGACGTCGGTCATGCGCATTTGTACCCTGACGTCCTGACGTCAGTTAAATGCGCCCTGACCGACATCAGCCTTTTACTTTGATATTCGGGCCGACCGTGGACAGCGGACTACCCAAGTGTCAGGACTGCAGCAATGTGGATCTTCGAACATCTACATTTATGGTAGGTACAAAACTGTACTATTTCCTTTTCCATATTGCAGTATTCCTTCCCCCTCCTTTTCCTCCTCTTCCCTCTAACTGGATGGCATTGGACTTGCACAGTTTCCTAGGACTGGGGTCCAAATGGGGTGCTCAGTTCTGAGGTCTGGTATGTGCAGAGATCACTTTTATGGCCCATGGTTCCTAGGCAAACATCAGATGTCCCACATACCCAGCAGTGACTACAAGCTTTTGTGTACTAGCTGGACGTTTTGGTAGCAAGAGAGGAGAACCCAAGTGTTTAATACTGCAACATGGAAGAGAGGGACATCTATGGTTATGGCAAGATTTTACACAACTATTCTTTCAGAATTAGCAAGTGTAAAAGTGTGGTGGTTGCATATGACTGAAGGCTAAAGACATGCTTACATAGTAATGTTAAACAAATTTTGCATATACAATGTGTGTATTGGAAATATAGGATCTGGGTGCAAAGCTGGAATGCATTATGTTAATGGGTTAACTGATGTGTGTACATTTTTATAAATGCAAAACTAGTCTTGTTTGTATCACAGACCTGTTGCTTCTGTGAAGTTGCTGTTTTTTTTTTTTTTTAATGTTCTCCCCGTTTCTGTCCCTGTCTAAATGCTGTGATGGACTCTGGAAAAATTCCACAAACAAATGAGATTTTGTTAATACAAATTTTGACTTGGCCTGTACCTATGACTGCAAACTAATGCATAGGAACTCCTTTACTGGAAACAGTGTTTCCCCCATTAAATGTTTTGAAGTATGATTTAATCAGTGTTTTTTTTTTATGACTAGGATGTTGCCAAGATTGGATAAGTGCATTTTGGGAAATTGGTAACAAGTACTTGTCAAATATTGAATGGCCAGGTTTTCCTCTGCTATAAAAGAAAACATTTTTAATGTTATAAATTCTGTTTAATATGATCACAACTTTACAGCATCTGTGTGCACCCAGGTTTTGCGAACCAGAAGTACCAAGTATGTCTGGTCTATAGTCACTATTTATTTAATGTTGAAACTGTGTCACAAATTGGACATGAAGAGATTTCAGGCTGTTGGACTTTCCTTTTATGTCTCCAGTTTTCTGGGATATGCCACTTTCCTGAAATACTTTCAGTCACAGGTGTGACACCCCTGCACTGGCCCAGTAATCAAGGAGCCTCAATTTCTCACCCCCAACGCCAGTGAGGGACGTGCATACTGGGAGGATGAGAAGTACGCACACAGTAAAGTACAATTTCCCTTAAGAGCACACAGAGGTCAGTCAGTCTGGGGCTAGTTTCTCCCCCTCCAGATCCTCAATAAGACTCCCAACTGGCACAACTATAGGGTTAAGATCTCAGCTAAGTGGTCAAGCCAAAACGTCCTGCACCCTCTCTGTCCAACCAGTGCTTCGTGTCCATGCCTGAGTAGCTGATACACACACACTTTGAGATTTGATTTGTATACAAATATATACAGATGCTCCTGGGAAGGCTAGCACAGGTTTACTAGCTATGCTACCTTCTGCCCAGACTGTAAGTTAGTAATCCCTGCCACTAACACCACCCTTATCAGTTGCTATAAGGCCCCCCCAAAGGGTGACCAATTCTGTGTAATGTTGCTATTATCCAAATGGTGTGACCAACAGCAAGGCTATTTGAGTGGCCTACACAGTGTCACCAAATACATATGCAAATACTCTAAGAACTTAAATATCTCTAAACCAACCAGCCACAATTAAAAGGTTTAAGTATATTTAATACGTAATAAAAGCACAAGGCAATACTCAGTAACTAGGCACAGAGACAATGGAGTTCAAAATTGCAGGAAATACTCAACCACAACATTGCAGGACAGTCTCAGATAAATACAGAAAACATCTAAACTAATGTTTAGTGTATTCCTATCTATATCTAACAGATACTATGCCATAAATGACTTGTGTAGCCAAGCAAATATAGATGAGAAGTGCTGATGAGAGAATGTTTTTAGGTCCAAAGACAAATGTAAAATGCCCAGACTTTCTCTGAGCGATGTTTTTTCAATGGGTTAGCTGGATGACATCACTATGCCTGGAACTGGATGTTGTAAAACAGTCAAATACTTAGAAATAATTACAGGTTTCAAATGTATGTTTCCAGACATTAGAAAGAATCCTCTAGCTATAGACAACATGCCTCCTAGCTGAAACTGAGAGATACCACAGTCGTAAAAGATTTCAACATTTTCTTAGTTTTGCAAGTTAACTCTGTATGTTTCAGCTTCTTAACTATCAACGCATACATTTGCATAGGCATATAGTTCATATACATCTGTTCTTTTTCAAGTAGGGTACACTGTGGTTACATTCATGAAGCACAGTACACAACATACAGTTGCCTTACATTTATTTGTAAGGAAAGCATACAGAACCTATTACTATTCACCAGTAACATAGACTTGTTTACAGAATTCCAGCTAGCTGGGCTGGCAGCCTTCACAACAGGGAAAGCATTTCATAGATCTTAGCTGTTTGGTATAATTCATTCCTTTGATTGTGCATCACATGCGTTTTTTTTTTTTTTTTAAACAAAAGCTTCTATTAAATTCAGTCAATTTAAATGATATGGGCACACGTAATTAAAAGAAAAACCACTGTACATATTTCCTTAGTTCGTTATTTAGAGTTTTCTTAACGATTCACATTCACTCCATTATATGCATTGCTCGTATCCTGCCTTCCCTTAAATTTCACTCCAACTGAATATTATAGCAATAACCCACGCCTGGGTGTGGGTAATGCGGGATTTACCCACAGTTGGCATGGTTTGGTCCCGAGGGCCAATTACTTTTCTTAAATAATGGCATTGTATAATGCCTCTTTGCTGCCCTTCCGCAGCTGTCTGGTATCCGCGGCAGTTATGATGTACTGCGCATGCCTACGCAGTACATCAGTGCTGTGGCCAAAAGCAATGGAGAAAGCAAGATTTCCGTTGCTTTTTTACTGTTTCGCTATGTTAAATGGGTTTAACATAGCGAGACAGCTTTAAAATAAGCAACGGAGATGTCCGTTGCTTATTTTAAAGTTGTGTCGCTATTTTAAACACATTTAACATAGCGAACAATAAAAAGCAACGGAGATCTTCTTTTCCATTGCTTTTAGTTCCTGTCTCGCTATGTTAAATGGGTTTAACATAGCGAGACAGCTTTAAAATAAGCAACGGAGATCTCCGTTGCTTTTTTTAAACCTGTGTCGCTATGTTAAACTCTTTTAACATAGCGAGACAGTGTTTTAAAAAAAGACTTGTACTAATGGAAAAAGTCCGGGCGACCGGACCTTTTTCCATTAGTATAAGTCGATTTACAACGTGCACGCTGGCCAATCAGCGTGCACATTTTGGAATATTAATGGGGGGTCATGGTATAATCTGCGTGTTCTGTTACTACAAATTCCATTTATTTCTATACAATATGTTCCCTCAGTTTTTTAAAGATCCCATCTCCAATAATTTTATGTTCAGTACTCTGGTTATGGTTGGTTTAGATTTTGATTTCTGTTTTCTTGTAATTTGCTTTTTGGAAGCCAGTATCATTAAACTGTTAAAGGTCTTGATATGTCTAGGCAATTCATATCCTATACCTCAGCCATACCTCTGATCTTGCAGACGCTAAAAATGGGTTAAAAAAAGACCCTTGAAAAGCAAGTACAGCCAGCTAAAATCTTGACATTAAATTAACATAAAATATGCGAACCAAATGGCACATGACTCTTACTTCTTAATGGCACATGACTCTTCCTTCTATACTACTCAGAAACAAGTTTAAAAAGAATGACAACATGATGGAAAAATTGAAGTATATTATCAGGGAGACTGTGTCAAAGCTGTAGATTTAATTGAAATTTTACCACACAGTATCATTTAGTTTTACTGTAAAAAAAACGGATGTCAGGAAACTTAAGTTATTCTTGTCACTAGTCTGCTAGTCACGTAGTAGTTTGTGTTCTAGACAGCTTAAAAAAATCAAGTGTGATTGAGAGGAGATTCAGAAACATGTGAAGCAATAAGTCAAGCCTGAAAAGCAGGTACATCATGGGCAGGGTTAAATCAGACCTGAAAGTGAGAATGTTCTACCAAACTAAGCATGGTTTAAAAGTCAGATACTGGCTCAAGTATTTGCTTCCCCAACATTTCTGACAAAGGGAATGTTTGAAATCTGCCAACTTGTTACATATACAAAACCTGATGCAATTGCCTGTTTTTCCCCATTACACCTCCTGCTGTTGAGGAAAATATGTTTGAATTCGCCTGGGGTACAAAATACCAAATCAAATGTTTTCATGCATACTTGGGAGCTAATCAGATGCCCTCCCAATGCTTTGTATTTTACCTTTCCATTCTCTTCCCAATCTTTTTCAGACTTATTCTGAGCAATTCTTCCAGTTAACTTGCAGTATTTTATATGCCCTATTAACTACCTGTTATAACAGCAGCCTCTGTTCTAGACTGCATTGAAAACTCAGCCAGGGCTGGTCTTTCATTTAACACTCCCCTAGCCCATTATTTTCTTGTGTTCTCCATCCCTGCTACAGAATGCAATCTCAGTTCTGCTTGACCTCATCCCATTCTGTTACTTTTCCCACCATAGTTGCCTGCTCCCAATACCTTGGTTCCTTGGCTAATGTTTAGTAAATTCCAGCCCCTCTTGCCTATTCTCTGTGCCCCTACTTGCTGTCATTTCTATGGAAAAAAACAATTTTCTCCATCTCCGTATTGGCATAGATCTTAAGTATGTTCTGCTTTATAAATTTATTATCTATAATGGTGGTGGTTCTTAAAAGCCTCTGTCTCTCTGTCTCTCTGTCTCTCTGTCTCTCTGTCTCTCTGTCTCTCTGTCTCTCTGTCTCTCTGTCTCTCTGTCTCTCTGTCTCTCTGTCTCTCTGTCTCTCTGTCTCTCTGTCTCTCTGTCTCTCTGTCTCTCTGTCTCTCGTTTTTTTGAACCCCCCCCTCCCCACATTTCATCATCATGCCTTTCTACTTTAATCGGTTCCCTGCTTGTGTTACTTATGAGCATTAACTGCATAGCTCTGTTGTCCTTCAGCTTAGGTAGTCCTACACCACCTTGTTCCATGGGAAGAAGCAATCTGTCACTCTCTTCTTGCCCACTACCCTTCCCCAAATAAATTTCTTCAGCTCTTCTAGTCCACCACGTCTCTTGTTGATTAAAAGTACACCTGGCTGTATAAAAACTAAATAGACTAGAAACATATTCACTTTGTTTCTTACTATCTACATCTATAATGACCTTTCTGCTACGTGGTTTCAGTCGTCACGCATTTCACCGACAAGAGGTTTAATCTTGAGCTGGGAAATTATCAAGACAGCATCATTCTTGCTCTGTTTATAGTGTCACTTTAATTTGATTCAGTATGGAGTATTTTGATCTCGCAGTTTTGAGGGAGTGGTAGCCTATTAATTTCTCAACCAGTGTGTGTACACAAAATGCTAACCTTTTCTTTCTTCAGTAACAGTTGTCACACTTGTGTGACTTAACTTTAGCAGAAAGATTGGGATCTTAGTTTTTAACAGTGACTTTTTCATCCACGTAACAAAAAAAAAAAAAATGTTTTTGGGCAATGATGACTGAAAAAACAGGATGTGCCCATAGACTTGGTCGATTTTTACAGCACATGTGCCGACACACATCCATTAAAGTCTATGGAGCTGCACCCAACATGACTTCCACAGGGGAAAACACTACATTTATTACAGCGT
>NC_056744.1:823960858-823992819 GCF_019279795.1 Protopterus annectens
CTTTCCCAGTAAACAAATGTAAAATAAAATAAATACATTTATCCACATACACAATTTTTGTAGCATTTCTGGCATCCTCCCAAGCCTGCTGAATTTAAGTAAATTGCTACAATTCTGCCCATGTCTCTTAACTAGCTATGGGCTAATCAGGTCAAAGCCATGACTGAAGACAATCGGATTTTTCTATTATGTACTTGCCACTCCCGTTCACATACCTGCTATCCCAATAAGCCCCACCCCCCTTCAGTCAGGCAAGTCTGCCCACTTCCAGCTTCCTGACTGGATTACAGATGGAGTCTAAGATGGGTAATAATGTTAAGAACTACGATGAAAAGGTAAAGAAATGAAAGATGTGGAAATACACAACAGGCACTAAGAATTGCAAAGCGGATAAAGATTTTCATGGAAGGACTGTAAACAGCAAGATACTCACAGAAAACAAACCGAAGGACAAGGACACAAAGGACTCTTCTGTATTTCACTCATGAATCCTAGTCTGAAATGAAACATTAAACACAAAGAAAAAGAATACAGCATATATGTACGTTAATGTTCCGACAGGTCCTCGTCACTGCTCAAGCAGTGACATTTCAGTACATCTGACAGTTTCAGTCTTTGATAAAACCTCTACAAACATGCAAGACATTCAAATGTATAAAAACCTGCAAAAATCCGTGAGAAACACTGGGGGGCAGGGATTGGGTGAAACAAATTAAACAACTGTACAAGTGACTAAAAACCTCTTTTGTGCATAATATATCTAAAATGTGTCTGACAGCATTGAAGTCAATGTTTTGCAAAAAGGAGTCAAGTTTTGTCCATCAAGAAGTTTTAATTGTTTTGAGGCGGTTATGGAGGTATCCTCCTATCTGACATGATTATAGATTTACTGTACTTCCTAGAAATAGAATTTAGATTTAAACATTAGCCCGATAGCACAAGATAGCTATTTCAGAAAACCTTCCATATATGTTTCCACACTACAGTAAGAGTTTTTGGTCAGTCAGTAGAATGCAATATTTGTAAACATGCCTGCAGTAACATGAAATGTAACAATGTGTCTAAACTAAATCAGTACTCCTATCAGGCACAAACAAAATGAGATCACTAAAAGCAGTGCTGCTTATGTATAGAGCATAACAATTCTGACTTAGAAACAAGACACACTATGATCAGGTATATTAGAGACATTGATGGGGATTTAGAAGATTTACTGCTGCAAAGAAAGGAGACACAAAATAGCTACTTTTTGTAAATTATGTAAAGTATACTGGCCAATTATATACGATTTGCTAAAAACTCAAAAACATTCCTTCAAACCATGGATAAATTCCCACAAAACACAGTGAAATGAATCTACATCAAATTTACTTGATAATATATTAAGAAATTAGGTAACTTCTTTCTTTACAAGCCTTAAATATACTGGCCATTTAACTGTGCTGAATTTTATTAGGGTGACATTTTCATCACAACCTACATAAAAAAGATTATACTGTTCTATCACACACAAGTGTGACAGATGTCCTGGCAGTATGATGTCAAAGCTTTATGAACCATGTAATTCTTGGGTCAAGACAATGGTTTAATTGATGGACACAGTCTTAATTTATATCTTTTTATTTAACAGAATGCAGAAACAGTACAAAGGCACTGAAATGAGGGCTATGGCTGCCCCCATTTATGCCCGTTTGTAGACATTAGGGAAGAACAGTATCTTCATAAATATCATTTCTTCAAAAATACAAGTATCTGTAAACAATTCACAATGTGTTTTGCATCTTGCATAGGCTGACTTAAGGGCCGTATACTTTCATGACTTATTAAAAGTAATGATACAAGCCAACTTTTAAATTTTACTTACAGCTTCATGAAGGTGATTTTAGATTTAGGATTTTTATAGATGGTTACAAACAAGCTGCACACAAAACACCGAAGTTACGTAAAACACAGCACAACGATTCTATTAAAATCACACACAAGTAATTAAGCACTTTCATCCAGCTTTGATCAGGACATTTTCAGAATAACAATACACAATGAAAAGTGCCTTTAAATACTTTTAGAAACGGCGCAAAAAAAATGTTATATATATAAAAATTAAAGTTTAAAGAAACCTATCCATCTAAAACTATTATATTTATATTCCTAAACTATGAAACCATGCAAATACAAAATGCATTAAAAGCTGAGTATTAACTTTTTAGAAAAACATTAATAACCTAACTTACCACCAGGACATCACGTTGGGTAGCGTTCGAAAGACATGCATGCATAAATGGGCGTTCTTTCATTGAAGGTTGGGCGTCGAGCTGGCACCTCAGCGTTTCATAAAAATCTACTGCCAATCATTAGCGGACCGGAGTTCCGCTGTGGCGACCCCTTACCGGGAAAAGCCGAAAGACAAACCACCACCACCAGGACAGCACAATAAAACCCAAGCCATAATTAATATAAACATACTACCACAATAAAATTATTTAAAAGGGGTCACATAAAAAGAAAAAATAAATAAATCTTAAAGTACACAATGCAGTAAAATATAACTTGCAGAATCTTAAATAATAGACTGCATTAGTGAAAAAAGCAATACTGCTCTCATAATTGAAACCCTGTGATGTGAAGATGTCCCATCTCACCTTCACTCTGTACTTGTGGGTTCAGAACAGAGAACTCCGTTCTGACTCGGCCATTTACAAAAGCTCAATGTCTCAAACTAGCTCGTGGCTTACTCCCTTATCCTATGATGCTCTAGGGCAATCTCCAGATACTGTTTGCTGCTGAAATAGATTGGGTGCTTCATCTAGCTCTGGCCAAGTGACATTTGCTTATTTCATGTAGTTATTTAATTATATACATATTTACCTTCCCTTTATAATTAGTTAGTTCTTTAGCTTACGCTTATTTAGAAAGCGTTTCTTTTCTATCTTCATGAGTGTGTTGTTAATATTCCAGCTGTCATATTTAGGCCCAAATAGTTTACCCTATCCAGACTTCTTCATTAAGATTTTGTCTTATTAGGCTCATTTGTTGAGTAGTTTTTTTTGGATCGCTGTGAGTAGTTTATAGGGTATTTTTTTTCTAACCCTATTATTATTGCAGAGTGTTACTAGTTTTTAATATATTTCCTGTCAAGTTGACATTTTCAGCTTCGGAATTAAAAGTTTGAAGTGTGTGCGCACGTGTGTGTGTGTATATTTATATATATATATATATATATATATATATATATATATATATATATATATATATATGTGTGTGTGTGTGTGTGTGTGTGTGTGTGTGTGTGTGTGTGTGTGTGTGTGTCTGCATAGCTCGTTATACATCTATATTCCAATTTAGAAGTGTGTTTTTTCTTACTATCTAAAACCAATTTTTTTTTTTGAGCTAGCTCATTTCAGTTAGAGAGCTGCCAAGCCCATTTTAGTTGGGAGGGATTTTTCTTTCATTTTACTAGTTATGGTAGTTGTGCTGTTGTTTTTTTTGTATCTTGTTAGTACCATGCCTAAGCAAGCAAAAGATACAAACCCACCGAGGTTAAAAAAGTGCCCCAAGTACACTCAACGAATGTGAATTACAGATGGCCATACTGAGTGTGTATATACTGCCTGGGGGCACTTGTAGGAATCGTGCTCAATTTGCCAATCTACTCAAGGGTTCTTCATGAGAGAAGGAACAAGTTGGTTTTAAAGGGATTACCGAAATCTGTTTCAAAGGCTTTAGAAGAGGGTCTAAGTCCTTCAAAAAAAGACTTCTCCCTCATAAAAATCTTGACAAAACTTCAAAAAGATAATCATCTACACGTTCAGAGTAATTGGAGCCATCAAGAAAGTTGCTGAAGGTATCTTCAACAGACCCAAAATCTGTTCAGTCCAAAAGACCTTCCACCTCAGCTCCTTCTACATCAGAGCCATTGGTGTTCCAAGCTCGGAGCCAGTTTCTCTGACACTCAGGTCACCTATTTTGCAGACTGTAGCATCTCCAGCCCCCTCCTCTCGATCCTCCAGAAGCCTTTCTGACTAGGATGTGGATCGCGTGGTGTGGAGACTACTGAACACACCGGCGCTAGCCAAACTTTCGTCGAAATTGACCAGACAGTATAGTTGTGCACACTTACCAAAATTTAGATGGTCGAGTGCATTCACTGTTGCAGTCATCACATTTGGGTTACCCCTGCCAGAGTAACCCTCAGTCGGCCCGAATACCAGAGGCGTAGTATTTCTGCATCGGTTGCCGTCGCTCCAGGACTGACGTCAGGTCGTCGGTAGTATAAAATACGGCAGATGACGCCATTACATCAGTTTTTCTTGCCCTGTCAGGAGCCCCCAAGAGGGAGCTAGGTTATGGTGAAAGAACACCACCAGTAGAAAGTAAATACCAAAAATTCCTTGTAAGGAGAGAGAGAGAGAGAGAGAGAGACAAGGGGGGGGGGTGGAGGGAGGGAAACCAGGACTGCAACACTGAATACACTCAAACATCTACATTTATGGTAAGTGTACACAACTGCACTATGTTCTTCATGTTTCACTGTTGCAGTCATCACATTTGGGTTAATTCCCAAAGCTGAAGAAAAGGGTGGAGGCAGTCAAGAAGACTGGGGGTTGGCTAGGATGCCCTGCAAGACTTCAGTGGCAAATTCTGCCCTGGATTTGGAGAAGATGGGTAGGTGGTAATGCTTGGTTAAGGTATGAACTGATGTCCATGTTGCAGCGTCTAGGATGCCCTGGTGGGGACCCCTCTGAGGAAAGCTGCAGACATGGCGGTTGCTCTGGTAGAAAGTGCCCTGACCCCCTTAAGGGGAGGTTTCCCATGTTGCTTGAAGCAGAAATGGATGCAGTGTGCTATCCATCTGGAAATGGTTCGTTTGGATATGGCTTTACCCCCTGCTCCTGCAGCAAAGTTGACTAACAATTGATAAGTCTTTCTACATGATCTGGTCCTGTCTAGATAGAATCTAAATGATCTGGTCCTGTCTAGATAGAATCTGAGCTGTCTGTGCACATTTAGAGTGTGCAGTATCTTTTCACCTTTGTTTTGTGGGTTAGGGAAAAAGGTGGGCAAATGAATGGATTGGTTGAGAGCCACACTGGACACCACTTTTTGGCATGAAGGACAGGTTAGTCGTGAGGGAGACCCTGTCAGCATGGAAAATGATGTAGGGCTCTACAGCCATTAGTGCTTGTAGCTCAGATGCTCTTCTTGCTGAAGTGATACCCAGAAGCAAGTATGTCTTCCATGACAGAAACTTTAACTCTGCTGAAGCTGCTAGTTCAAAGGGGGGGGGGGGAGCTTTTCCAACAAAGTTTAGGTCCCAAGCTGGGCTAGGTGCTCTTCTGGGTGGCCTCAAGTTGTTAGCCCCTCTTAGGAACTGTTTGATGAGAGGGTGTAAGAAAAGAGGTGGCTCTGTGCTGAAATGAACAGATAGCCAAAACATGAATTTTAATAAAATAAAGGGATAGACCACCTGTGTAGTAGGTCAGCAAGGTAATCCAGGATGAGTGGTAGTGAGGGCTGTGCTGCCCAGGCTCCATTAGCCTGGATCCAGGTGCAAAATTGTTTCCATTTGTCAGCATAAGACTTTTGAGTGCTAGGACATCTGGCCTCATCTAGAACCGGTTTGCCGAGATTGGCAGCTTGTGCAGTGGTCAGGAAATAAACCAGGCTGCCAAATTGAGGGTCTGCAATTGGGGATACAGGAATTCTCCTTCATTCTGGGTCAGGAGTGTTTGGATCTGAGGGAGATGCCATGGTGGCAGAGGTGACGGGCTGCGCAGCAGTGTGTACCAGTGCTGGCATGGCCAGTCTGGGGCACTCAGGATTGTCCTCAGTTTTTCCTCCCTTATTTTCAGCAGTACCCTTGTAATGAGCAGTAGTGGGGGAAGTGCATAGACCAAGAAATTGACCTACTGGAAGGAAAGAGCATCCACTTTCCAGGCCTTGCAGTGAGGCGCCCTGGTGCAGAACTTGCTGAGCTGATAGTTGGAGTGGGAAGAAAAGAGGTAGACCTTCAGGGTGCCCCATTTCCAAGTTACAAGGGTGAAGGTTCTTTGGTCAAGCTTCAAACTGCCACTCGTGCGGGTCCAGAAGATTTCTGCCAGTGAGTTTAGAGAGTCTGGCAGGAATTGTGCTAACAGGTGTAGTGACATGGCTGAGGCAGTGTGGCAAAGGGTTATGATGAGCCTGCACAGAGGGTACGAGCGAGTTCCTCCCTGCTTGCTGATATACCACATCACAGTGGTGTTGTCTGTTTTGATTAGTAGAGCCTCCGGGGAGAGGAGGGGTCTGAAAGCTGTCAGTGCGTGCTGGACAGCTAACATCTCTTTTTGGCTGATGTGCAGATGTATTTGATGTGGGCTCCATTGGCCCTGTATGCACCTGCCGTCCATGTGTGCACCCCAGGCAAAGTCTGATGCATCTGTGGTGAGAGTCTAGGCGTTGTGGGGCTGTGAAAAGGGTAGTCCCTTGTTGTGGTAGCATGCTACTGCCCACCAAAGAAAATCTTTCCCTAAACAAGGTATCATTGGTATAAGAGTTTCCAGGTCTTGAGAGGGTCGACACCAAAGGCTTTTTAGGTACCATTGCAGTTTCCTCATATGCAGTCTGGCATATGGAATGAGTAGAATGCAAGATGCCACGAACCCCAGAGCTTGCAGCATTTTCCTTGCAGATAACTGGGGTCTGGTGGCTAGTTGAGAGAAATAGGCTGTTAGGTTTGCTTTAAGGAATGCCACCTGGGATGCTGTGTCCAGGCTTGCTCCCAAGAATATAATTTTTTGAGTGGGTACTAGTTTGGATTTCTTTTCGTTGATAGTATACCCTAGGGAGGTCAGCAGGTCCTTTACAAACGTCAGGTGCTTGAGTAGATTTTCCCGACAGTCTGCCTGAATTAGATAGTCATCCAAGTATAGGTACATCTGAATATTTCTTTGCCTGAAAAAAAGCAAAGGCGAGAGCCAGATATTTTGTGAAAACTCTGGAAACAGTGTACAAGCCAAAAGGACGCGCAGAGAATTAAAAGTGCAGTGATCTTGCCCTGAAAAGTACAGTTGTGTACACTTACCATAAATGCAGATGTTAAAGAGTGTATTCACTGCTGCAATCATCACACTTGGGTTATTTGCCTGTAGGTAGCCCTCAGTCGCCCTAATACCAGAGACTTAGTATTTCTGCATTGGTTGCTGTCGCTCCATGACAGATGTCAGGTCATCAGGGGTATAAAAAAAGGCAACAGATGCCATTACACCAGTTATTCTTGCCCCAAATGTCAGGAGCCCCCCAAATAAGGAGCTAGGTTACGGTGGGGGAAAACACCACCAGTAAAAAGTAAATATCAATACCAATACCCCTGAAAGGGGCGAGCAGAAGGCATAGAGAGGAGAGAGAGATAGAGAGAGCTGGGGGCTGGAGGAAGGGAAACCAGGACTGCAACACTGAATACACTCTAACATCTACATTTATGGGGTTCAGGCACCTAGGCAGCGAGACATTTCCCTGTGATACATTTTGGCTGGGGACACATGGCTGAAGTGACATTCAGCTGCAGAGAAATATGGCTGCTTGTTTTCCCCCTGTGCCTTTGGTTATTGAAGTTGTAGGTATGGCAACACATTCTTCTCTTTGCCCACAGGGAATTTACAATGTTCACGGTCCCCAAGGGAACATGAGACAGCAGGCATAAGCAGCAGGCTGGCCAGAGGGCATATCAGTGGCAGTAAAAATGCAGTGCACAATGGGCAGTACCTTTATAATCAGTATGTGTGGACCACTACCCTCTTCACAGTGTCTAGAGAACATTACCTAAAATGCATACTGGAGCATAAATGTGACTACAGAACCAGGCAGGATTTCCTGCATGCTGTATCACACTTCTATACGACTTGCACAAGTATGTACTGTACACTAAGCACAACAATCATTACTTATTCTGCCTCCATGCATTTGGTTATTAAAGCTGTGGGCATGGCAGTATGTGCTTCTTTGCCCACAGGGAATTTGCAAACAGCCATATTTCTCTGCAGCTGAATATTATTTCAGCCATTTGTCCCCAGTCAAATGTACCACAGGGGAAATGTCTCGCTGCCTAGGCGCCTGAACCCACATTTATGGTAAGTGTACACAACTGTACTATGTTCTTCGTGTTTCACTGTTGCAGTCATCACACTTGGGTAGAGTCCCAAAGCTGAAGAAGGGTGGAGGCAGTCAAGGAGAGTTAGGGCTGGCTAGAATGCCTTGCAGGACTGCTGTTGCAAAACCTGCCCTGGATTTGGAAAAAATGGTCAGGTGGTAATGCTTGGTGAAGGTGTGTACAGAAAGTACAGTTGTGTACACTTACCAAAAATGTAGATGTTAGAGTGTATTCACTGTTGCAGTCATTACATTTGAGTAATCTGCTGGCAGGTTGCCCTCAGTCGGCCTGATTAACAAAGTCTTGGGTCCTGCGTCAGTTGCCAGGGGTATAAAACATGCAGCCAACACCATTACATTTCTTGCCCCAGATGGCAGGTGCCCCCCAAATGGGGAGCAAATAAAATTAAAAACACAAAAAGTGTACCTCCAATCCCAAAAGCAAATACACCAAAAGGGCTTTTAAGCATAGTGAAAGAAAGTAGAGGTATAGCCAGAGAAAAATAGGGGGCTGGAGGGAGGGTAACCAGGACTGCAACAGTGAATACACTTTAACATCTACATTTATGGTAAGTGTACACAACTGTACTATGTTCTTTGTGTTTCACTGTTGCAGTCATTACATTTGGGTAGATTCCCAAAACTATGGTTGGGTGGAGGGAATTCTATAGCATTAGGACCAGCTATAAGTTATGGCAAAGCCAGCTCTGGATTTAGAGAAAAGTGGTAAATGGTAATGTTTGGTGAACGTATGAACTGAGCTCCAGGTAGCAGCTTCTAGAATGAACACCTCTGAGAAAGGCTGTAGAAGGAGATGCAGCCCTGGTGGAATGGGATCTGATCCCCTGGGGGATAGTTTTTTCCATGGTGCATATAGCAAAAATGAATACAATGGCTTATCCATTTGGAAAGGTTTGCTTTGAAATAGTCTTTCCCTCTGCCCCTGCAGCAAATGCCACCAGCAGTTGTTCATATTTTCTTTGAGATTTTGTCCTGTTTAAGTAAAATCTAAGTTGTCTGTGTACATCCAATGACTGCAGAATCCTCTGAAAGTTGAAAGAAAGTTGGCAAATGAATGGTCTGATTTAAGAGCCACACTGGATACCACCTTAGGTATGAAGGATGGATTGGCCCTGAGAGATGCCCTGTCCGCATGAAAAATTATGAAAGGCTCCACTGCCATAAGAGCCTGTAATTCAGACATCCTTCTAGCTGAAGTGACTGCTAAAAGGAAAGCAGTTTTCCAGGAGAGAAATTTTAAGTCTGCAATAGCAGCTGGCTCAAAAGGAGGGAGAGTGAGCTTTTCCCATACAAAATTGAGGTCCCAGGGAGGGGTTGGAGCTCTCCTGGGTGGTCTTAAGTTTTTGGCCCCTCTGAGATACTGCTTTAGCAGAGGATGAGAGAAGAGGGGAGGTTCTGTGTTGTAATAAGCCGAAATGGCTGAGGCATGGATTTTTATGGAAGCAAAGGACAGGCCCTTGTGAAGCATCTCAGTTAAGTACTGTAAAATCTGAGGAATGTTGGGCACTGTTGTGCTTTTCCCTTGAGATTGATTCCAGGCACAGAATCTTTTCCATTTTTCAGCATAAGATGTTCTAGTACTAGGCCTTCTCGCCTCCAAAATGACATCCATCACAGGTTTGCTGAGGGATGTTAAGGGTGAATTTAGGTGATTAGCCACGCTGCAAGATTCAAAGTATTGAGCTGAGTGTGCAGAATTTGGTTGTTCTGCTGAGAAAGTAAGGTGTCTTAGGCAAGTGCCACAGTGGAAGGTGTGACACTGCGCAGAAGTGGGTACCAGTGTTGGCAAGGCCAGTCCGGAGCAATCAAAATCATTTTTCGTTTGTCCTGCTTGAATTTTAGTAGAACTTTGGAGAGCAGAGGCAGAGGGAGAAAAGGCATAGACTTATAGGTTTTTCCAGCTGAAGGAGAGAGCATCCACTTTCCAGGCTTTTTTGTGATGAGTTCTTGTGCAAAATTTGTCCAACTGATAGATATTTTTGCCTCACCCCAGAACTATGGCTGGGCTCCCCCATTTGCGTGTTAACATGTTGAAAATCCATGGTTCCAGTTTCCATTCGTGTGGGTCCATGAGATTTCTGCTTAGATCATCTGCCAGATTATTCAGCTTTCCTGGCAGGAATTGAGCTTGTAGTTGTACTTTATAGGCCATGGCTAGTCTGCAAAGGGGGTAGGAGTTTACACCCCCCTGCTTGTTTATGTACCACATAACTGTGGTGTTGTCTGTCTTTATCATTAATTGTCCTGGATAAAGGCAGTCCTTGAAGGCTGTCAGTGCATTCTGTACAGCTAGCATTTCTTTTTGATTGATATGAAGGTGCATTTGATTTGGGCTCCATTTGCCCTGAATGCACTTCCTGCCAGATGTGCCCCCCAAGCATAGACTGATGCGTCTGTAGTTAGGGTTTGGGCAGCAGAAGGTGGTGTGAATAGCAGTCCCTTGTTTTGGTGGCAGGCCTCTGCCCACCACAGGAACTCTAGTTGCAGGCAAGGTATGATAGGAATCATTGTTTCCAGGCTGTGACGATGCTGACTCCATAGACTTAAGTACCACTGAAGTTTCCTCATATGCAGTCTTGCATACGGTATTAGAAGAATGCAGGAGGCCATGAGCCCCAAGGCTTGCAGTATTTGCCTTGCAGAAAGCAGGGTTTTTGTGGCCACCTGTCTGAAGTAAGTCACCAAATGAATTTGCTTCTCTGGCGAAAGGAAAGCCATCTGGGCAGTTGTATTCAAGCTTGCACCCAGGAATGTAATTTTTTGAGAGGGTACCAGTTGTGATTTCTGTTCGTTTATAGTGTACCCTAGACAAGTTAGAACCCTTTTTACAAACGCCAGATGGTTTAAGAAGAGAGAGTGTCCTTGTTTTCTGCCTGAATTAGACAATCGTCCAGGTATGGATATATTTGAATATTTCTTTGCCTGCAAAATGCAATTACTGTTGCCAAGCGCTTTGTAAAGACACTGGGCACAGTAGATAAGCCAAAGGGCAGTGCAGAGAACTGGTACTGCAAGTAGCCCGCTTTGAAGTAGAGGTATCTTCTGCAAGATTCCTTGATTGGGATATGCAGGTAAGCCTCTTAAATCTAGAGATGCCAACCAGGCATCTTTGCCTAGCACTGGTGAAGAGTCAGCATCTTGCATTTTAGAATGTCCAGGAAGGTGTTTAGAGTACATAAGTTCAGAATTGGATGCCATGATTTGTCATTTCTGGGTACCAGGAAAAGTCTTGAATAGAAACCTTGTCCCTTTTCCTCTTCTGGTACTGGTTGAATAGCCCCCATGCTCCTGAGAGAAAGTACTTGTTTCTGGGCCTCTGCCCACTGATTTGGGGGCAGGTCTGGCCATCCATTTGGAATTGGCAACGTGTGGAAATGAAATCTGTATCCCTGGGATACTATATTTAAAACCCATTTGTCCTGGGTTATAAGTTGCCAGCTTCTTGCATGAAGAGACAGCTTTCCCCCCAAAGGGGCGGCTAAAAGGTAAGTGCTTGGTAAGTGTAAAGGGAAGTCATTGAGACTGCTTACCATAGGGAGGTGTCTTGTTGTTTCCAGATTTGGAAGAGGAGGCACCCCAATGCTTTGTTCTTAAAGTCGCTTGTGACTGAAACCTGGAGCCTTTGGAATGCCTGGGTTTGACTTCAGTGGCTCTCGAAGGAACTGGAAAGGGCCAGTTCTTAGTAGGCCAGTGTAAGCCAGTGCCTACTACATCTTGGAGGATGCACTTGTAAGAAATCTTTCACAGTTTGCATAGATTTAGCTTTACCTTCCATCTTTTTTAAAAACTTCCTCAGCCTTATTACCAAAGAGATGGTGTGGTGTAAAGGAGCATCCAACAATTTTGCTTTAACATGATCAGGCAGATTTTGCTCTAAGCCAAGCATGCCTTCTTAGCAGAGACCCAGTTACAGCAGCCCTGCAAGAGGCCTCCAAAGAATCAAAACCACATTGCAAAGTATGTTTTCCAACTTGTTCAGATGAATGCAATAAATCCTGTAAATATTTGTTTTCTACAGTTAGAAATTAACATAATTTTCTGTTTAAGAAGTCCCATGATATGCTGCTGATATTTTAGCATATGAAATTAAAAGCCCTGATTGCCAAGGTTGCAGAAGTGTAATCATTCTTACCTCATCTATACAGCGCCCTGGAATCTCCATCAGAAGGGGTAGGATTTTTAGCAGTAGAAGCCTTAATGCCCTTGGGACCCTGAGAAATGGCTTCAGGATCTGAAACAGGATTTTTGAAAAGTAACTTGTGGGAGTCAGGAACCCTGTAATATCGGTCTGGCTTACAAGGAGCCAGAGGCAGAGAATCAGGAGCCATACTAGAATCTGAAAAAACGATCAACAATGTCTAGAACAGGAGGTATAGCCAAAGGCCTATGCTGATCCTGACTTTCCCAGTGGAAATTTTCCCTTAAGGTATGTAAAGTTTCCCCAAAAGAAAAATCCTCAAGGGGAGAAGCAGAAGGAATGGATTCTTCTGCATCAAAGTCCTCATAAGTAGGTATAGACAATTCCCAGAGTCAGAAGAAATAGAATCCTGTTCAGAAGATTCATAATCAATGTCTTGCCTAGGCCTCTTAGAAGGGGGGGGGGTTGGCTACCCCTGATCAGAGTAATTAAATCTTCAGCCATTCTGATCATTTGTTTTTTAGGCATAGGGGCCTGCATATGTGGCCCAGGTGTTTAGGCATAGGTCAAGATTTTGTCCTTAGTTTTGAAGATGGCGTTGGTCTAATATACAAATCTGTAGGCCTGAAAACACCCTCAGAAGCTGGTGTCTGCACAGTGGCTCTGGACCCATCCAAGGGAAGCATCTCGCGACATACCGGACTCTGAATGGGTCTCAGTAGAGGCCTGCGAATCAGAAGTAGTGGGTATCAGGAACTGCAAAAGCACATGAGAAACAGAGAACCGGCGACTGGCTTAGGAGAAGCATCGTCGGCCGTTTTGGACCTCAACGGCCTGTCTTTTTCTTTGTGTTTTTTTTTTTAGGTATTCCGATAGTCTGATTGCTAACAGATGACATTTCTGGATAATTAAAGAGTGAGCCAAAATATTTAGAAGCAAAAATGTACCGACATTTGATAGTGCATTGATTAAATAAAGCACAAAACCGACAGCAAGGTACGTTGTGGTCAGGGCCTAGGCAAGGAATACAGTACAAATGAAAATCCTTATGAGGTATTGGCTTCCCACAAGTAATGCAATTATTAACTTTTACGCACATTGGTAAGGAAAACAAACAGTTTCCCCAACGGGGTACTTGACTTTTTAGTTGAAGGACTTCGGATCTGAAACTTGAAAATGAAAATTTCAGGAGTCGGCCGGCCGGCACTTGCGAACTGCTTTTGCTTCGGGCACCGCGCGGCAAGAAAGACTAATGTAATGGTTTCGGCTGCATGTTTTATACCCCTGACAACCTGATGTCATGGAAGAAGGGACAGCAACCGACGCAGGACCCAATACTTTGTTAATCAGGCCAGTTGAGGGCAACCTGCCAGCAGATTATCCAAATGTAATGACTGCTACAGTGAAACATGAACATCTCCAGGCAGCAGATTCCAGGATGTCCCTGGTAGGGACTCCCCTGAGAAATGCAGTAGGTAGATGTTGCCCTAGTGAAATGTGTTCTGACCCCTTGAGGGGTTCATTTCCCATGGTGCTTGTAGCAGAAATGGATGCAGTGTGCTCTCCATTTGGAGATTGTTTTGAAATGGCCTTGCCCTCTGGCCCTGTTGCAAAGCTGGCTAGTAACAGATCAGATTTTCTGAAAGGCTTAGTCCTATCAAGGCAGAATCCAAGCTGTCTGTGCATGTCCAAGGAGTGCAGGATCCTTTCCTCTTTGTTTTGAGGATTAGGGAAGAAGGTTGGCAAATGGATGAATTGGTTGAGAGCCACACTGGACACCACTTTAGGCATAAAGGAAGGGTTAGTCCAAGGGAAACCCTGTCAACATGGAAAATAATGAAGGGTTCCACAGCCATTCGTGCTTGTAGCTCAGACACTCTTCTAGCTGACGTGATGGCCAGAAGCAAGGCTGTTTTCCAAGAGAGAAATTTTAACTCTGCTGACACTGCAGGTTCAAACAGGGGGGGGGGGGGGTGAGCTTTTCCAGTACAAAGTTAAGGTCCCAAGCAGGGGTGGGTGCTCTCCTTGGCCACCTTAAGTTGTTTGCCCCTCTGAGGAATTGTTTGATAAGAGGGTGTGAGAAGACAGGTGGCTCAGTGTTGTAATGAGCCGAAATGGCTGAGGCATGTATCTTAACGGAAGAGAAATACCAGCCTTTGTGGTGTAGACCTGCTAAGTAATCCAGGATTAGAGGCAGGGAGGGCAGAGTTGTGTCCTCTCCTTTAGCTTGAATCCAGGAGCAGTAGCTTTTCCACTTATCAGAATTTCTGGCTTCAAGAATGATGTCCAGTACCTGCTTGCTTAGGGATGCAGGGGGAGAATTCAAGGAATAAGTCAGGCTGCAAGATTTAGGGTTTGCAGTTACGGATGCAAAATCTGTTCCTCCTGCTGAGAGAGCAGAGTTGGGTTCTGAAGTGCCATGGTGGCACCGGTGTCAGGCTGCACAGGAGTGGGTACTAGTGCTGGCATGGTCAGTCCGGAGCAATCAGAATTGTCCTTGGTCTGTCCTGTCTTATTTTGATAAATACTCTTGGGAGAAGGGACAGAGGAAGAAAGGCATAGATTGAGAGGGTTACCCACTGAAAAGATAGGGCATCCACTTACCAGGCCCTGCTGTGAGGGTTCCTGGTGCAGAATTTGCTGAGCTGGTGGTTGCAGGGGGAGGCAAAGACATTCACCTCTGGGGTCCCCCATTTCTGAATCAGAAGGTTGAAGGTGCTGGGCTCTAATTGCCACTCGTGTGGGTCTAGGAGATTTCTGCTCAAGTAGTCTTCCAGTGAGTTTTGTTTGCCTGGCAGGAAATGAGCTTGCAGATGGACTTGCATATCCAAAGCAGTGTTTCCACAAGGCCATGCATAACCTGCAGAGTGGGCAAGAGTGGGTTCCCCCCCTGCTAGTTGATGTACCACATACTGTGGTGTTGTCTGCTTTAATTAGCAGTTGCCCTGGAGAGATTAGGGATCTGAAAGCTGTCAGGGCGTGCTGTACAGCTAGCATCTCTTTTTGGTTGATGTGCAGATGAATTTGACTTGGGCTCCAGTGGCCCTGGATGCATTTGCCGTCAATGTGTGCTCCCCAGGTATAGTCTGATGCATCTGTGGTTAGGGTCTGGGTGGCGTGGGGTTGAGCAAAGGGCAGTCCCTTGTTGTGGTTGCACGCTGCTGCCCACCAAAGAAACTCTGCCCTTAGACAGGGTATGACAGGAATGTTTCCAGTTCCTGAGAGAATGTTGGCACCAAAGAGTTTTTAAGTACCACTGAATTTTCCTCATATGCAGTCTAGCATATAGAATTAGTAGGATGCATGAGACCATGAACCCTAGAGCCTGCGGGATTTTCCTTGCGGATAGCTGGGTTCTGGTGGCCAATAGAGTGAATTAGCCTGTCAGAAAGGCTTGCTTTTCTGAAGTGAGAAATGCCATCTGGGATGCTGTGTCCAAGCTTGCTCCCAGGAATACAATCTTTTGACTGGGCACTAGTTTTGATTTCTTTTCGTTGATGGTGTACCCCAGGGATGTGAAGGTTCTTTACAAATATCAGGTGCTGCAACAGCAATCCCTGACTGTTCGCCTGTATCAGGCAGTCGTCCAAGTTAGGGTTGAATTTGAATATTTCTCTGCCTGCAGTAAGCAATGGCTGGAGCCAGGCATTTTGTGAATACTCTGGGAGCAGTGGATAAGCCAAAGGGAAGTGCAGAGAACTGATAATGCATAGATTCGGTCCTGAAATGTAGATATTTCCTGCAAGACTCCCTTATAGGGATGTGCAGATAGGCTTAAGTCTAGGGTGACTAACCAGGCATCCTTGGCTAGCATAGGTAGAAGCTGTTGCAGAGTGAGCATTTTGAATTTTGGTACCACCAAGAAGGTCTTGAGGATAGAAAGATCTAGGATAGGATGCAAAGATCCCTCTTTTCTGGGTACATGGAAAAGTCTGGAATAGAATCCTTGGCCTATCTGTTCCGCCAGAACCGGATGAATAGCCCTGATAGAGAGCAGGGATAGGACTTGGTTTTGTGCCTCTGCCCACTGGTTTGAAGGAAGATCTGGGAACCCCATTTGGGGTTGGCAGAGAGTGGAAGTAGAATTTGTACCCCTGGGATACAATGTTGAGGACCCATTGGTCTTTGGTGATGGACATCCAGGTTTTTTGCATGAAGGGCAAGTTTTCCTCCTAGAGGCACAAGCGGCTGGGCAGAAGTGGGGAGTGGAGTAGAGAAGCCATTGTGAGGTCTTACTGTAGGGAGGTGGCTTAGCACTCCCTGCTTTGGGGGTGGGGGCACTCCATTGCTTAGATCTTTGAATACCCTGAGATTGTCGTCTGGGTGGTCTGTTTCCCCTAGGTCTAGTTTGAGATGGCCTGTAGGGGGCTGGAAAGGACCAGTGTTTCGAGGGGCAATGCCTACTGAATCTAGGAGGCTGCACTTGTAAGAATTCTTGTCTGCACAGATTTAGCTTTTTCTTCCATCTTTTTAATAACCTCTTCTGCTTTGGTGCCAAACAGATTCTCCTTGTTCAAAGGAGTGTCCAATAACTTTGATTTGACATGGTCTGGCAAGGTCTGCTCCTTAAGCCAAGCATGTCTCCTCAGTACAGAAGCAATGGCTGCTGCCCTGCAAGATGCTTTTAGTGCGTCAAAGCCACACTGCAATGTATGCTTGCTGAATTGGCTTGCAGAATGCATAAGTTCCTGCAATTCTTTATTTTCTACACAGTCTGTAAAGGTAGCTACTTTTTGCTCAAGTTCCATAATATGTTGCTGATACTTCAGCATGTGAAACTGACAATTCAAGGCCCTAATGGAGTTGCAGAAGTACATACTTTCTTGCCCCATCTGTCCAAAGCTCTGTAATCCCTGTCTAAAGGGGTGGGATTCTTAGCTGTAGTTGCCTCGATACCTTTAGGCCCCTAGGAAATTCTCTTGGTCAGCAGTAGGATTTTTGAAAAGGAATTTATGAGAGTAGTACCTGCCTGGTTTCCTAGTATCAGGAGTAAGACTGGATTCCATAAAGAGATAGTCAACAACTTCCAGGACTGGGGGTATTGCTAAAGGCCTATGTTGTGGCAAGTCTAAAAATTCTCAGTCTCTCTTTTTGGGCTGAGGATAGTCTTGGCATTCCCAATGGAAATGCTCTCTTAAAGCATGTACGGTTTCACCAAAAGAAAAAACCTCTGGAGGAGAGGCAGAGAGAGAATAGATTCCTCTGCATCTGAATCCTCATAAGCAGATAAGGGCATGTCTTCATAATCAGAAACCTCACAGTCTGACTCTTGGTCTGTTGAAGCTGCTGGGGACTGTCTCTTTCTCTTAGCAGGGGAAGGCTGACTTCCCCTATTCTGCCATTCTAAGCATTTTATGTTGTGGCAAGGGAACAGGTGCATGCGCTTTTGTCGTAGATTTTTTAGGTGTAGCGTGTACTCTTGGCCTTAGAAACTCGGTAGTTTTAGAACTGAAGTCAGTTTGTGTCAAATATCGGTAGTGCAAAGACCTTCCTCAGAAGCTGGTGCCTGCTCAGCGGCTCCACATCTAACTAAGGTAGAGACATAGTACAGTTTTGTACCTACCATAAATGTAGATGTCCGATAGATATGCAACTGCAGTCCTGACATATGGGTTGTCCTGCCTCAGGCAGCCCTTCGGTCGGCCGGATTCCAAAGTCTGGGTCCGGCGTCGGCTGATGTCGCCTCTTCCCCGACGTCAGAGCGGCTGGGGTATAAAAGCATCGGCCGACGCCATCTTCTTCAGTGTTTCTTGCCCCAGATGCCAGGTGCCCTCCAAGGAAGGCTAAATTTAGAGAATGGATAAAAATTTCCAGACATGCACAATAGTAATAAACAAACAGATACACCATAACAGATATCCCCAGCTAATTTGAAAAAGGGGAGTGGACCCAACAAGGAGAATTACAGAGGGGTAGGAGGGAGGGAAAACCTGACTGCAGTTGCATATCTATCGGACATCTACATTTATGGTAGGTACAAAACTGTACTATGTCCTTCAAGAATGCAACTGTAGTCCTGATATATGGGTTGAATACCATAGCCAAGCAGGGGGTGGTAGGATCTAAGATAAGGATGGTGTAGCTAAAATGCCCTGCAGGACTGCCGAAGCAAAGCCTGCTCGGGATCTGGAATATAAAGGCAGGTTGTAGTGTTTGGAAAATGTATGGACGGAGCTCCATGTAGCAGCCTCTAGAATGTCCTTTGTACCCACCCCTCTTAGAAAGGCTGTGGAGGTGGCTATAGCTCTGGTGGAGTGTGGCCTAATATTGTTTGGCACACCTTTACCATGGAAAGAGTAGCAGAATCTGATGCAGTGTCCAATCCATTTTGAAATTGCTTGTTTGGAAATTGCCTTTCCTTGTACTCCAGCAGCATAAGCTACAAATAGTTGGTCAGACTTTCTGTTGGCCTTTGTTCTGTCCAAGTAGTAGCGCAATTGTCTGTGTATGTCCAAAGTGTGCAGCATCATTTCTCCTTTATTTTGAGGATTGGGAAAGAAAGTAGGCAGGTGAATTGCTTGATTTAGAGACACCCTGGATATCACTTTTGGCATGAATGAAGGATTGGTTCGTAAAGAAACTCTGTCCTGATGAAAAATGAGAAATGGAGGTACTGCCATGAGGGCCTGTATCTCCGAGACTCTTCTTGCTGAGGTAATTGCCAACAGGAAAATTGCCTTCCAGGAGAGAAATTGCAATTCTGAAGATGCTGCTGGCTCAAAAGGAGGAAGAGTCAATTTTTCCAAGACAAAATTGAGGTCCCATGCAGGCACTGGTGGTTTTCTGGGAGGTTTAATATTCTTTATCCCTCTTAGAAACTGTCTTAGCAAAGGGTGTGAAAACGCAAGTGGATCGCAGTTGTATTTTGCTGAAATTGCTGAAGCGTGTATTTTTATGGAAGAATATGAAAGGCCATTATGAAACATTTCTGCCAAGTATTCCAGTATCTGTGGGATGCTCATTACTGATGCATCCTGACCCTTGTTGGCATTCCAGATGTTGAATCTCTTCCATTTGGCTGAATAAGTTTTTCTGGTGGAAGGTCTGCGTGCTTCCAGTAAGACCTCTTGAACTTCTTTGGAGAGAGAGATATGGGAAGAAGTCATGGAACCCTCCAAGCTGTCAGCTGCAATGTTTTCAGGTTGGGATGAACAGTCCTGTAATTGTGCTGAGTTAGAAGCAGAGGCCATTGAGGCAGGGGCCACGGCTTGGTGCGAGTTATGCTCCTTAGTAATGGATACCAGTACTGTCTTGGCTAGTCTGGAGCTATCACAATGCCTTTCGGTTGTTCTGCTTTGATCTTCAGTAACACCTTGGTCATTAATGGTAGAGGTGGGAATGCATAGATTGTTAGAGAATTCCAGCTGAAGGAGAGAGCATCCATTCTCCAGGCTTGAGGTGTGAGGCAAAGAGATCTATGTCCAGCCTTCCCCATGCACGAGTTATTTGTGAAAACATGTCTGGATGCAACATCCATTCGTGCGGATCCATGATGTTTCTGCTTAGACTGTCCGCCAGAACATTGTCCTTGCCTGGAACAAACTGGGATTGCAACTGTATGTTCAATTTCAGGGACTTTTCCCAAAGAGTCATTGTTAGTTTGCAGAGGGGGTAAGAATGAGTGCCTCCCTGCTTATGTACCACATAACCGTGGTGTTGTCTGTCTTTATTAGCAGATGACCTTGCTGAAGAAATTTTCCGAAGGCCTCGATTGCATGAATCACTGCCAACATCTCTTTTTGATTGATGTGTATATGCAGTTCCTGGGGTGCCTATTGTCCTTGAATGCATCTGCCTTGCATGTGCACCCCCCATCCATGATCTGAGGCGTCTGTCGTAATGATTTGGCTTGTCTGAGGTTTGTTGAAAGACATGCCTTTGTTTAGCTGGCTTGCTTGTGCCCACCACAAAAATTCCTTTTGTAGACATGGAATGAGTGGAATAATTGCTTCTAAGTTGTGGCTGTGTTGAGACCATAAACTTTTTAGGTACCATTGCAGTTTTCTCATGTGTAGTCTTGCCAGTGGAATCAGAAGAATGCAAGATGCCATGAAACCCAGGACCTGCAGAATTTTCCTTGCAGTCATCTGGGTGAGCTTTGCTAGGCTTCTGAAGTAGTCTGGTAATTGTTCTTGTTTTTCTTCTGTGAGGAAAGCCATTTGTGAGTTTGTGTCCAGTTTGGCTCCTAGAAAAATTATTTGTTGGGATGGCAGTAGTCTTGATTTTTTTATGTTGACTGTGTATCCCAAAGCCTGTAGTAAGTGAATGACATAGTCCAAGTTTCTTATCAAGGCTTGCTTGCTGTCCGCTTGTATAAGGCAGTCGTCCAGGTAAGGGTATATTTGTATCCCCTGGAGTCTGCAATGTGCAATTACTGATGCCAGGCATTTCGTGAATACTCTGGGCGCAGTAGATAAGCCAAAGGGCAATGCTGAGAATTGATAATGCTCTGAGCCTGCAAGAAATCTGAGGTATCTTCTGCAACTGTGTCTGATTGGGACATGCAGGTATGCCTCCTTGAGGTCCAGAGTAACCAGCCAAGACCCCTTGCCCAGCATGGGAAGAAGTTGCTGGAACGTCAGCATTTTGAATTTTGGCACAATGAGAAAAGTGTTTAGAGCGGACAAGTCCAGCATAGGTCTCCATTGCTTTTCTTTTCTTGGAACAAGGAACAGTCTTAAGAGTAGAATCCCTGGCCTTGTTCCTGAGGAGGAACCTTTTCTATTGCTTTGCTTTGTAGAAGCTTTGAAACTTGTATGAGTGCCTCTGCCCTTTGATTTTGTAGCAGGTTTGGCATGCCTTGTCTTGTTGGTAAGGTATGGAAGTGGAACCTGTAACCTTTGTCTATTATGTCCAGAATCCATTTGTCCTTTGTTAAAACGTACCAATTTTTTGAAAATAGAGATAATTTTCTGCCTAAAGGTGCTTCTCTTTGAGCCTTGGTCGGCGGTGTCAAAGTCAAGTCATTGAGATTGTCCCTGTGGGGCAGTAGAAGTCCCTGCGCCACTTCTCTGATTAGTTGGTTGCCATTGGCAGCCCCTGTAGGAGCCTCGGTATTGCCCTCTACCTCGAGCACGCCTGTTTTTTCCCCTTTGGAACTTGTCAGTGTCTGGAAAGGACCAATTCTTAGAAGGCCAATTCCTGCTGAACCTTGGTGGCTGAAACTGGAGGAAATCTTTGACTGTTTGTACTGATTTAGCCTTTTCCTCAATTGATTTCAACACATCCTGTGCATTAGCACCAAAAAGCTTGTGTTTTTCCAGAGGTGCATCTAGAAGCTTTACTTTAACATGATTTGGCAATGCCTGTTCTTTCAACCAAGCATGCCTACGTATGACGGCCCCTGTCATAGCTGCCCTACATGAAGTTTCCAATGCATCATAACCACACTGAAGAAAATGATTGCTAACCTGCTGAGTATTATGAACCAAATCCTGCAAGGCCTTTCTATCTAAAGGCTCAGGAGAGGCTAACGTTTTCTGTAAATCATCCATCAAGAAATCCTGATACTGAAACATATGAAAAAGACAGTTAAGTGCCCTCATGACAAGGGTAGTAGAGGTATAAACTTTCTTACCCCACCTCTCCAGGGACCTAGATTCCCTGTCTGTGGGCAAAGGATTTTTGGCCGTGGAAGTGGCCACTCCTTTGGGCCCCTGAGAAATAGTTTCTAGATCCACATAGTGGGCCTTAAAGAGATGTTTATGAGTTTCAGGAACCCTGTAATATCTGTCTAGCTTGACAGGAGCAGGAGGGAGAGAATCAGGAGAAGCACTGGAGTCTGAGTACACATCATCTAATACATCTAACACTGGTGGAATAGCTAAAGGCCTGTGCTGGGGTAACTTAAGGAAAGTACGAAGCCTTTTCCTGGAGTCGGAGAAATCCTGGCCCTGCCACTGAAAATGCTCTCTCATGGAGTGGAGAATTTCCCCGAAAGAAATATCCTCAGGAGGAGAGGCAGAGGGAATGGATTCATCAGCATCAGAATCCTCGTAGGCCTGGAAGGATTCTTCCTGTGAATCTGAAAGTCCTGAGTCACCAGAGGCTTCATCTGAGGAAAGGGTATCTGTCTGCTCAACCCTAGGCCTTTTGTCTGAAGGCAGCTGAGAACCTCTGTCTGGATGAGCCTGAGAGAGCCCCTGATTAAAGAAAGAAGAACTGCAGCTAAAGTCATGATCTATTTATCAGAAGTGGGACCCTGTGAAAAAGATTTAGGAGGGCGATACTTAACCTGGCTGGCAGCCTTAGCATGTGTGTAGGCCTTGATGGACATAGACACTGGAGGCCTAGCTGCCCCACGTGCTGGAGTAACTTTGTCCATCGGTATGGTGTCAGGCAAATCTTGGGCTTCGGTTTCAGGAGGAAAATCAACAACCGGCACCGGGGTGGCCTCCGGGACCGAAGTGTGCGGTAAAGCGGTGTCGTCGGTCTGGAGCGGTTGAATTACCGCCTCTGAAGAGACCAATGCACTCGCGGTAGGCTTTAGCGTGGTGTCGGTGGAAGTCGCGGGCCAAGAATGTCGGTCCCGGTCCTTCCGTTTTTTGGAAATATGAGCTGTCGGTTGTTCCGACGGCATGATATAGGAGTAATTTTCCCAAACAAAATCTTCAGCAAATTCTGCCCAGCGCCTGAGTGTGCGCTTATTGAAGCAAGCCCAGGCAGCACAGGCCGAGACGTCGTGGTCTGGGCCAAGGCAGGGAAGGCAGTAAGAATGGAAGTCCTTATGAGGTATTTGTTTACCACAAGAAAAGCAATTATTAACTTTTGCAGTTTTATCTGACATCGGCTGAGGCAAGAAAAAAGGTTCCCCAACGGGGTACTTAGCTTTTTGATGACTTCGGTAACTGAAAACACAGGAGCTGGCCGACCGGCAGTTGCGAACTGCTTCTGCTTCGGGCACCGCGCGGCAAGAAAGACTGAAGAAGATGGCGTCGGCCGATGCTTTTATACCCCAGCCGCTCTGACGTCAGGGAAGAGGCGACATCAGCCGACGCCGGACCCAGACTTTGAAATCCGGCCGACCGAAGGGCTGCCTGAGGCAGGACAACCCATATGTCAGGACTGCAGTTGCATTCTTGAAGGACATCTGCAGGTTCCATAGTCGAACAGTCTTGCTGTATACCAGATTCCGAACGGGTCTTGGTAGAGGCCTGCGAATCCACTTGAAGCGGGCATCAGGGCCTGCAAAAGCGCCTCACTGACCAACAGCGAACTGGCGACTAGCTTAACAGAAGCATCATCGGCAGCTTTGGACCTGTGCAGTCTGTCTCGGACTTTATCCTTATGTTTTTTCAGAATATCTGTAGTCGGATGGCTTACCGAAGTCATTTCAGAATACGGAGATCGAGCACGAATGTATTTAGCGACAATAAGGGCCCAACAATGAATGGTTCAGGCGCTAAACAAGGCACAAAACAGACAGTGAGGTACGCCGTGGTCTGAGCCTAAACAGGTGATGCAGTAAGAATGAAAATCCCTGTGAGGTACTTGCTTTCCACAGGCAAGAACTTTTTCTGACATCGGTTAGAGCAAGAAAAAACGATCCCCAATGGGGTACTTAGCCTAGTATCTACCTATGAACCTATCTGCCCTAGGGCATTTATAAGCCTAGCCAGAGTGTATTTGGCTTCCGCCTCCCTATTAGATTAGCCTACTGTGCCTCTGTAAAGTAGGTCACAGAAGGTACCCTTTTAACATTAGTTTACTGTGCCTCTGTCTAGCAGGGACACAGAAGAGATCCCAGGGTGAATTTGCGATTTCCCATCCACGCGTCCAGATTTCGCTTGAAGAGGGTCAGCGAGGGGCTATGCCTAACATGAATTGGGATTCTATTCCAGAGTGAGGGGAGCCTCTGGGAAATAAATCTGTCCCTCCAGCATGTCCTATTTATTTTTCTGCTGAGGTTTAGGTCCCTGGAGCATGTAGCTCTAAGGGACTTGAATTTTTTGAGGTGGAGCATGTCCATTAATTCTGGGTTTGACATGGCTTTGTACGTCAGGCATAGATCGCCTCTGAGTAGGCGGTAAGCAACTGAGTAGAGCTGGAGTTTCTTTAGTCGAGCTGCATAGGACATCTGTTTGTAGCCCATGATCCTCTTGGTGAGGTACTTTTGGGGTCTCTCCAGTTGCTGCAGGTGTCGGGTAAGGTACATCCCAAAAGGGGCACTGTATTCAATTATGGGCCAGATAGTGACGAGTAGAGGGGCACAATGACCTCTCTTGATCTAGATGTGGACCCTTTCGTGATAAGGTGGGCTATATAGAAGGTCTTTCTAACCACTTTGGCAACGTGATTATCAAAGGAGAGATTACTATTTACGTTGGTCCCCAAATCTCTAATAACTTCTTCCATTCTTAATGGATTACCACCTATGTAGTAAATTTGTGGGCACCTGGTTTTTCCCAAAGGGAATGACTATGCACTTTTTAGCATTTAGCTTGAGGCCGTGGCTCTTGCACCAAGCATCCGTCTCTGTGAGACCCTTTTGGAGGATGCTTATGGCCCTCAGTTTGCAGTCATCTGTGAATTTTGTCAGCCATAACCCCCCCCCCCCCGTGTTAGCCTGAACCTCAGAGAAGTATATACCGAACAAGAGAGGTCCCAGAACTGAGCCCTGTGGGATGCCACTTAACCTGGTTTGGATTCGGACATAGCACCTGCGATTCTGACCATGTGGGTTCTCTCTGAGCCAGTTTGCAACCCATCTTGTGATACAGGGATTAATATTTAAGCTGGTAAGCTTATTTATGATGCCCGAGTGGGGTATTGTGTCGAAGGCTTTTGCGAGGTCCAGGTAGGCTGTGTGGACTACCTTACCCTCATCTATGGCTTTGGTAACTGTTTCAAAGAAATCAACTAGGTTTAAGAGGCAAGATCTGCCCTTAAAGCCAAATTGGGTAGGGTCCAGTGTCTGGAGGCTCCCAATGTCTTTGTTTATGAGTTCCATGATAATACGCTCCATAGCTTTACAGACCAGACTAGTCAGACTTATGGGGCAATAGTTTCCAGGGTCCGTTGTGGCACCACCTTTGTGGAGTGGGACCACTGTAGCTGTACGCCATTCTTTGGCTACATATCCTGTAGTAAGGCTAAGTTTGAACAGTGACTTAATGTGAGGGTTCAGTTCTTCTTGGAACTCATGTAAGACACGGCCTGGGACACCGTCCGGTCCCATAGATGCTGTGTTTTTTTGCTTTGGAGAGGGCAGCTTTCACCTGTGCATCTGTGATGTCAGGGAGGTTACATTCAGTTGGGATAGGCATTTGCTCCTTTGGGGAGTTTGCGCTGAATCTGTCTGCCAGGATGTTGGCTATGTCTGTAGGTTCGGTATATTTTGTACCGTTATGCGACAATTCAGAGCATATCTGGGAGTTTCCGCCCATGTTCCTGACAAACTAAAGAAGGCCTTGTGATTATCTTTAGTGTCTAGGGCAATTTTTTTTTCGAAGCTGGCCTTTGATGATTTTATGAGGGATCGAAGTTTCTTGCCAATACTGATCAGAGATGCCTTCCCTTTTTGGGATTTTGCTCTGTCATGTAGTTGCTTCCTCCTTCTGTTGTATAGCTTATTTATGGCCAGGGGTCCACCAGACCGGTCTCCTGTTTTTGGAGGAGTGAGTCTTGGTTTCATTTGGGATATCACGATCCATCCATTCCTGCAGGTGCTCATAGAATGCATTTGTAAAGGATTCTGCGGATTGGGCTGTATTATCCTCTAGCCCAGGGGCTTTGAAGGATCCTCAGTCTTGAGAAGTGCAAAGTTGGCTTATGAGAAATTCTTTACAGTGATTTCCTTGGCTGGGGTGGGGACAGGTTATGGATGTCCAGGGAAATTTGTTTATGGTCTGAGCTTACCAATGAGGGGTTTACCTCTGGTGTGGAACAGAGTCCCCATGTTGGTGATGACCAGGTCCAATATGTTGTTCCCTCTTGTGGGAGTGGTGACCAGTTGTTCAGGATGATTAAATTCGTAAATGAAAACTCAGGTAGCGAACGATCGGCACTCATGCGAACTGCTTCTGCTTCAGGCTCCTTGGCAAGAAAGACTGATGTAATAGCATCAGCTACCTGTTTTTATACCCCTGATGACCTGACGTCAGTCCTGGAGTGACAGTAACCGACGCAGAGATACTAAGTCTCTGGTATTCGGGCCGACTGAGGGCTACCTGCAGGCAGATAACCCAAGTGTGATGACTGCAACAGTGAAACACGAAGAACATCGTAGACATTTCCTGCATGGCTCCCTGATTGGGATGTACAGGTAGGCCTCTTATGTCTAGGGTGGCTAATCAAGCATCCTTGGAGAGCATAGGTAGTAGTTGCTGGAGGGTGAGCATATTGAATTTTGGTATCACCAGAAAGGTGTTTAAAATGGATAGATCGAGGATGGGGTGCCAGGTGCCCTCTTTTCTTGGTACCAGGAAGAGTCTGGAGTAGAAACCTTGGCCTATCTGTTGTGCAGGAACGTGCTCTATTTGCCTCATAGAGAGCAGGGAAAGGACTTGTTTTTTGGCCTCTGCCCACTGCTTTAGGGGAAGATCTGGAAACCATTTTGGGGTTGGTAGAGTGTGGAAATATTTGTATCCCTGGGACACTATATGTTGAGGACCCAGCGGTCGTTGGTAATGTTAGCCCAGGTGCTTGCATGGAAGGAAAGTTTTCCTCCTAGGGGCAAGTGCAGGTGGGGAGAGGAAGGGGGTGGAAGTGGAGAGTCATTGCGAGTTCTTACCTTGAGGGGGTGGCTTAGCACTCCCTGGTTTTCAAGAGGAGTAACTCCATTGCTTAGATCTCTTCATTCCTTGGGGCTGCTGTCTGGGGGAGCCTGCTTCCCCAGGGTCTGGGCTGAAATGACCTGAAGGGGGCAGGAAAGGACGAGTGCTTGGAGGGTCAATGCCTACTGAACCTCGGTGGCTGGACCTGCAGGAAGTCCTTAACTGTCTGCATAGATTTAGCTTTTTCTGCTATCTTTTTTAAGACCTCCTCTGCCTTGGTGCCAAATAAGTTGTCTTTGTGCAAGGCTGCGTCCAATAATTTGGATTTGACATGGCCTGGCAGGGGCTGTTCCTTAAGACAAGCATGCCTAAGGACAGAACCAGTGACTGCTGCCCTGCAAGATGCTTCTAGAGCGTCAAAACCACATTGTAAGGTGTGTTTAGTTACTTGACTTACAGAATGCATTAACTCTTGTAACTATTTTTCTGCACAAGCAGGAAAAGATAACATTTTTTGTTTGAGGAGTTCCATGGTATGTTGCTGAAATTTTTGCATATGAACTGACAATTTAGTGCTCTAATAGCAAGAGTAGCAGAGGTGTATACTTTTTTACCCAATCTATTACTCGGGAATCCCTACCCGAGGGGTGGGATTCTTAGGAGAAGTTGCTTTAATTCCTTTAGGCCCTTGAGAAATAACTTCAGGGTCAGCAGTAGTATTTTTGAAAAGAAATTTGAGAGTAAAGGGACTCTATAGTACCTGTCATGTTTCCTGGGAGAAGGAGGGAGGGCGTCAGGAGTCAAATTAGATTCCATGAAAACATCATCCACAACATCCAGGTCAGGAGGCATGGCTAGAGGTCTGTGCTGTGGAAGATCTAGGAATTCCCCAAGTCTCTTTTAAGACAGAGGGTAGCTCTGACATTCCTATTGGAAATGCTCCCTTAACGTATGTAGGGTTTCCCCTAAGGAAAAGTCCTCGGGTGGAGAAGCTCTTCATATTCAGCTGCCTCATGTCAGACTCCTGTTCAGATAAAACTATTGGGGACAAATCTCTTTCTTTTGGTAGGGTTAGCTTGGCTTCCCCTGATCAGCATTTTGGTAGGGGTAGCTTGGCTTCCCCTGATCAGCATTATAAAACGTCTTCCGCCATTTTAAGCATTTGAGACTGAGGCAAGGAAGCAGGTGCTTGAGATTGGGTCATCAGTTTCTTGGGTGTGGTTCATACCCTGGGCCTTAGAAACTCAGTTTTCGAAAGAACGGTAGACGCGAAAGAAGTAGTTGGTCTGTGTCGAGAATCGGTAGTGCGAAGTACTTCCTCGGAAGCCGGTGCCTGCTCAGCGGCTCCGGACCCATCCAAGGTAAAGACATCCGCAGGATCCTTAGTCGATGAAGAGTCTCGTGGCATACCGGACTCCAAAAGGGTCTCAGTAGCAGCCTGTGTATCCACAGAAGAGGGCATCAGGGTCTGCGAAAGGGCATCACTGAGGACCGGAGAACTGAAAACTAGCTTAAAGGAAGTGTCGTTGGTAGGTTTGGACCTGTGCAGCCTCTCTCTGCTGAGAGCGAAAATATCCAGCTACAATAAGGGCCCGACGACGTATAGTTCTGGCGTTGAACAAAGCACAAAAGCGACAGCGGGGGACATCGTGGTCTGGGCCCAAGCAAGTGACGCAGTAAGAATGAAAGTCTTGGTGTGGTATTTGCTTTCCACAGGCGAGACAATTATTAACTTTTTCTGACAATCTGTTAGAGCAAGAAAAAAGAATCCCCAATGGGGTACTTCACTTCAGAAGACTTCAACTATAATTCAGAAAACGAAAACTCAGGTAGCAGCAGACTGGCACTTGTGCGAACTGCTTCTGCTTCGGGCTCCTCGGCAAGAATGACTGTTGTAATGTCTTCAGCTGCTTTATTTTATACTACTGACAACCAGACATCAGTCCTGGAGTGACGGCAACCGACGCAGAAATACTATGCCTCTGGTATTTGGGCCGACTGAGGGCCAGCCTGGCAGGGATGATCACATACCTGGCAGGGATGATCAAATGTGATCACTTCAACAGTGAAACACGAAGAACATCCATCAATTTCCAATATCCACTTTAATTTTACAGAGTGCCATGAAGAACTAGAGTTTATCATAAGGCAGGAAACAATGCGGACTAGAGACCAGTGTAAAACGGCTACACTGTCCATGTTTGCTCAAGCCTATGCTGAATTTAAACAAAGTCATTCAAACACACCATGTCCTTACATGACACACCCATCCTTACAATAAAAAAAAAGTGTGTGGCACAGGCAGTGATTAAAAGTGACATCAAAACAGGTAATGTCCTAAACAATACACATGCAACCTACAAGTGTGTGTGTGTGGGTGGGGGGTGGGGGTGGGGGGCCAGCAAAGTGATAAGAAGTGCCAACACCCATTTTGTGACTATTAATAGAATTTTTTTATGTAGCCATGCCATTCAGTATGCCGAGATGCAAAGGCCATCAAAATGAGTTACAGAGCAGCCAGCAAACCACTACTTCATACTAGCAGCTACAAGCTAAACGTATTCAAGGAACTTTGCACAAGGTGTGGCTTTTTCAGTTACTCTGCAATACGAGTAGAAGTCAGAGAAGAAAAAAAAAGCCGAGACCACGTCTTGCAGTCTAAAGTAATGCCCTGCTACAATCGCCACAGAGACAGAAAATGCAGCTGGAATCTACTCCACTGTGCATCAACTACCATTTCACAAAGAGGGCAACAACGATAATCAAAGTAAACACACCCAATATTATCATGTTTGCCAACTTTATTTTTTTTTTGCATTTCTGCATAAAACAAGCACTCAGAATTTTTTTTTCTTCTGTGTGTTTAATTCAGCTTTTCCCAAATTAGCATATACTTGGGTCTTCTGCCCACTACTGCATTCCAACAAAACCTTCAGCCTGACCAAGTCTGTGCTTAGAAACGTTTGCGTAGTTGAAGGAGGTCCAACGAAAAAGCTACCGGTATGTCAGCAGAACTATTACTGAAGACCAGTGGTATGACACTCACATGAAGAGGTAGTAGATGAGAACTTCAGTGCTTCACACAGGAATATTATCCATCATAGCTAAATGGGCTGCAGTTTTGTTTAATGCTTGTTTATCTACATCTCATACCAAAGATATGCTGGCACTTAAGGACAAACTCCACTAAACGCACCATCTTCCAGTACCACTACAACACGACAAACTTCATAGGATATACATACTTTTATTAATGTATTTTGTCATTTCTCTGCACAAATTAGTTACAATGCATTAATATTAACTGCAAAGAAGCACTCCAAACATCATAGAAGACAGAAAATGAAGACAACCGACTAACTTTATAGAAAAAAAAAAGAATGAAATCTACAGCAGTATGCATACAGTTTAAAAAAACAAATGGTGTTCACCGAAATATCTTACGTGAATGTCAGTGCTGACACTGAAGAAGCACTCCGCGCCCAAGCCACTGGGCTCATTCTGGTGTACTCTCAACCCAAGTGGATGAAGTATCAAGGTTAAGTAGATAAAGGTGTATGACCTACAGACCAAACAATTACTGCTACTACAGAGTTACTAAAGCTTTACACACACGCACGCACATTACGTGCACATAAACACAGCTGATGCTTCTTGTTGGCCTCACTTCTTTGCAGTGAACTGATTCAAGAGAGAACGGATTTATTACATGCTGTCTCATATGCACTTTTTGCGCAAATGACACCACACTGTTGATAACAATTTGTATATTTTTTGTTCCTTCCCTTTAAATGTATGTTTTGGCAAGAACTAGTTTTATTGTAGAATCTGACTTCTACAGTCCAGCAGTTAAATTTTAATAAACACATCTGACGTGGTTAGGTTACCATTGGTCTCATACTTGCAGAAAGTTCACTTTAATTGGCTACTGAGCTACATAGTTTCTTGCAGTGACCACTATATTAGGATAACTGGCTAATCGCATGTTTTTAGGGTACGAAATTGAATATAAGGGACAGCTGTAGACAAAAGTGTTACAGCATGGAAAAGTGTTGGTTGCTGTGTGCTGTTCGCATACCTTTAAGAGCGGCAAGCTACGAAACAGCAAGACTGAAGGTAAAGTATCCCTCAGCACTCAGGCATGCAGTCCTCAGAGTCATAGGTTCATAAGTGTTTACTAGGCCAATGACCACAAGGGCATTTTAAGCCTAGCCATGCATCCCAAATCTCTGACAAGTTCTAATACCCTTGATAAGTGTAAGCATGGGCCTGGGAGATGAACCATTTACAGGTTACCTGTCTGCATCAGAGACATGGGTGCCAAACCAGGGATGAATTTCCAGTTTCTCATCCAATTGTCCAAGTTCAATTTGAACTGGATTAAGGAGCAACTATGCTTCACATGGATGGGTAGCCTGCTCCATAGACAGGGTGGTCTCTGGGATACATAACTCTCTCTCCAGCAGGTCCTATTTATATCACAGGCAAGGTTTAAGTCTTTTAGAATGGGTAATTCTGGTACTGTTTGTTTTGTGGATATGCAGGAGGTCCATTAGAGTGGGGTCTGACAATGCTCTGAGGTATGCCAGGTATAGATCTCCCCTCAAAAGCCAGTAGGAGACAGAATACAGGTGACAAGGCCTTGAGACGGTCTGCATAGGACATATTATTTATGTCCTGTATTATTTTAGTGAGGAACCTCTGCGGACATTCCAGTTGTTATGCCTGGTTAGGCACATACCAAAGGGGGCATTATACTCAATGATAGGTCTGATGAATGCCAAATACGTTGGAACAATGACTTCCTTGGACTTGGATGTCACATCTTTGTTTATAAGTTGCGCAACATAAAAGGATTTCCTTACCACTGTAGACACATGATGATCAAGGGCTATATTACTTATCTGTGTGTGTCCCTGACTATTGGGTCAACTCTAAGGGGTGTGTTGTAAATATGATAGTTA
>NC_056744.1:823993319-824016993 GCF_019279795.1 Protopterus annectens
AAATTTCTTACTTGTGACCATTTTCTTTTTTGTGTTTGGCAGGTTTCTTGGCAACTGGGAAACTAACCGTGACAGCGTGACACTTGAGAGAGGGGCTTGTCTGGGCCAGACTGCAGAGTGTGGATGTCTAGCTTGCATCTATTTGTAGGACTGGGGCTGATCAACACAGCAATTTTAAGCACCTTTCATGTTATACACATCATACTAATATTTCTATTAATGATTTCTTTACCTGTGTGTACCCTGTGTGGAAAAATGTATGTGTTGCAGTACATTACTTTTCTAGTCAGATTGCAGTTTACATCTGGCAGAACCAGACTGACAGGTTAGTGGTGGTCCCCTGGATTTGAACCGTGGTGTGTGTACAAAATTGAACTAGAGGCCTAGTCCTTATCAAACTGAGCTACTGGGGAGGTGTGTGTGTTGTTTGTGACATTTCTGTCTACTACATATTTTTGTGCACAGTACTTTTATTATGACATGTTGCATTATTTGTTTCCCCATTTTCAGTACAAATTATGCATACACAACAGACATTGGTGTCACTGTTTGAAAAACATGTGCACATTAGCTGGATTTCACATTTGACCATTTTACAACTACATACTGTAATTCTTATATTCCTGAGTACACAGTGTAGGTTTTAAGTCTGCACCTGTTGACCTTATACATTTTCAGTACATTCACAGCTACATACAGCTGAAACTGAAAGGTTAACACAGGACAATGCTGGCAGAAAACAAGTAAAACACATTCTTGATGGAAATATGTACTCAAAGCTGCTTTTTTTAGTTATTTGACATGCCCATTCTAAAGTATGCAGAGACAAGCAGTGCTAAATCAGTTCATCTCAGTTGGCTGCATTCTACCTGCAGGACAGACACATTTCTATTTTTCAGCTACAAATGAGATGACACACACCAGTGTTTGGGGTCACCTTTATTAGTTTTGACATACATAACTGTGTACAACTCAGAAATCCACAATTAGTATTCCTGCATGATCTGCACAGGGGAATGCTTTTCATTTCCAAGTGTTACAGTAGCCCTGAAATGGAACTATATTGGGAGGTTCACTCAGACACACTCATACATATTCTAATATTCCTCTCCTGCATATTGTACCTTGTTTGCTACTGACATCTGTATTACACAGCAGCTGGCAATACTCCATTGTAATGCTGGCAGCCTGACACAGGCATTTATTCCTGACTTTTACAACACAATTATATACACAGGCAATACTACCATTACTATATTTTTGATTTCTTACTGCTAATATTAGGAGGTATTCTGTACTCACCATACTGCCGACACAGCCAGGCCAGTCACTGGGCATGAGCCTCAACATTCTGGGACCTCTCCACAGCAGCTGTATGGGGAGACATGACACATTAATCACACCTGCACAGTCACAGGTTGAACTTTTTCCATACTTAATTAGAGATATATAAGACTGCATACTTACAGACAGGTGGGGCATCCTACCCTCAGGCTTCTTGGATTCACTGGTCCAAGAGTGCACCCCTCCTCTGCTTCAGGTCATCATGGTGGTGACGTACCTGCTCACCAGTCTGGGGTATGCCAGTGGCACTGGTGAGATCACGTACAAGCTTCTCCCAGTCCTCCGCTCTGTACTGGGAGCCCTGGTACTGGCCCTGCAGCAGCCTGCCATCATGTTTTTTTTTATAAGGAGCCCAACCATGACCCTGGACTCCTGGATGCCCCAATGTTGTGCTCAGAAGCGAACACATTCACCGACACCAAATATTTTGGTCTTGCTGTGAGCAATCCCAAATAGTTATGGCTGTATTCCCACCTGTGTGTTTTCCTGCACTTTTTCTTGATTGGCTGGTTTTAATATGCTGAACTATGCTTAGCTCTTCACAAATCCGCATAGCAATGTTTAAACCAGATGAGCACAGCTGAAATCCAGTAAGCAATGCTTACACTAGCAAAGCTTTGTTTAAATCTATTTTTTTCATTACATTTATAAAGTACTTTTTACAGTTATATTTTACATATTCCCACCCCTACTGTGCTATACATGAGCCATATAATTGACATCTATCACTCAAATTCCTTAAAAATCTTTAAATAAATTGGCAGAGGGTGGATTCGAACCCAGCATGTTCTACATGCTAAACCATGTAGGTACCACTATGCTACAGACACTTGATGTTTTGTATTATAGTGGCACTTGTCTATCATTTTTAGGATTTCAGCCATACTAAGCATAATGACACACCAGGCAAACAAGCTGCACCCCACTTACATTTTGGATTTATTTGATGAAAAAATATATATATTTTTGTATTTTTATTGCTTTTCTCTTGCCCTACTGCTTCCATGCATGTAGGGCAAGAGTGCATACATTTGGGGGTGTGCACTTGAAGGCTGCTGCCTTCTAGGTGTTTGTGTTTTTTTTTTTTTTCAGTGTTCATAGACACTGAAATGTTAGTTACTTACATTTCAGTGTCTGCGGACACTGGTTTAGTATATAATATTAGAGCCAGGCTGTAATATTATATACATTGACACTCATCTGTGTCACAAAGTGCCGTACAGCACTTTCTGAATGAAGGGGGCGTGTTACATGTGCAGGCACTGCTGACACATGCCCCCTGCACTCATTCATGGTTCGTGTCCATTTAGATTGAATAGCAGTGCACCTTCATGCATATGCAAGGCACACTGCTATTCTAAACAGGCACGAACCACTCCATGCAAGAATAGTCTTATTCTTGCATGGAGTTTTGTGAATCCTGGGGAAAATCTACCAGTATAACATTTTGTCTGAAGTGGTTCAGCTGTCTTGGGTGTTGAAAAATTCTCAGCTTCTGCCAGAAAAACCTGAGTTCCTTTTCCCCAAAATTCAACCACTGTTTTACTCAGTTTGACCAGCAGATATTTAGGAACCTGACCACAACATAAAGTCAGATTTGTGTCATGCTTTTCAGTGAAATTATTTGCTGCCTATTTTTTACTAACTACATTTACAGAACCACAATGACTGAGTTCATTTTTCATTTACATGAAGGATACAAGAAGACGTTTTGTGTCTGTACTTAAGAGAAATACAATTACAAAAATAACATGATGACTATCATATTGAAAACATCTTGTACACAAAGCAAGCCAATGAAAGTCAAGAACAGCAGAACAATGATAAATATATGATTCCACATTTTACTAGAAAATTGCTGAAGACAAAGGCATGGATTGAAGCAACTTAAGAAAGAAAATGTGCAGTTTGGTACCACTCTATCTGTAGGTAGCTCACCTGCTTTTGATAACAGTCAGAAAACTGTAGGTGCTAATCCTTAATGATTTACTTAGATTTATATTACAGTGCTGCAATGCTGACACTGCAGACCAACACAGAGGGAGAAACTGTTCTTTAGGTAACAACTTAAGGTCTGCTCTGGTAATATAGGTAGATGTTAAATGGGGTATCTCTGATTTGCTATCTCTTATTCATTGTCAAGTATGTTTAATAGCAATACTTTGCTAATGTTCAGTTTTCTAACACTGATCAGGAATGCTGACTTCAAAATGTCATAACTTAAGAGTTGATAATATATAATGAACTAGGATGGGAGCTTTACCCCCAACAATACTCTTAATAAATATTATTAAAAGTAACGGTCTGACAAATTTTGAAGTCAGCACACATTCTTGGTGAATTTCTGTTCAAAGCACTGACATTAAACTAATTGTTACTGTTTTTGGTTTCATTAAATACTTAAATGATCTTATTAAATATGGGCTAGGCTTGTAAAAGCTCCAGGGCCATTAGCCTAGTACACACCTATGAACCTATGAAATGTCCCATGATGCTTGTTGTTAGACAACTGAAAGTTTCCCCAGTTTCCCTAATCAGCATAAATCACATTCTGTGTTGATTAGGGCCATAGGCTCAGTGCATTTTCTTCAGTCAGCATACCAAAATAAATATTTGACAACAATCTATGCAGAGAGGTACGGAAAGAGAAAAGAAGCGCAGAGGTGCAAACTATACAAAGAGGTAATCATGCAGCAAGTACTCAGGACAACACAGTAGCTCTGTAAGATTTATGGTTCACAGCTCTAGATCTGAAGATGAATATTGATCTTGTGTCACTGTTTGTTTGGAATTTGCATGCTCTTCCTGTGTTGGCATGAGTTTTCTCAAAGTACTATAGTTTCTTTGGCATAGCAAATGCAAATAAACAAACAAACTAACAAACGTAAAATAAGCTTGTTAATTGGCTACACTAATGTGCCCATATATATTAATTTTACATACTCTGGAATTGTGGGATATCAACCCACATATCATGAGATAGATACAGACCTTGCTGATGGATAGATACCTGTGCAAAAAAAATCAGATCAACTACATCTGCCCTCATTTTCAATGACTAGGGAAATGTCTCAAGACTATGTATAGGGCCCATTTTTATTTAGTATGATTATGACCACCATGCCTATAACTGACCACATCTGGATAGAAAAGTTTACAGATGATAGCAAGCTCACAGCACTGGTGACATCTGAAAATGACCAAGCAAAGCTATAAGACAGTCTCTATTAATTATACATGTAGGGGAAAATATCATATTAAAGTTAATATCAACGAATGCAGCATTACTTATCTGGGATTGGGAAATCATTTATAGCTCTTTGCTAATAAAGGGTTGCTGCATATCTGTACACAATTCAAAGATGTTGGAGATATGGTTACAAATTATGTAAGGTTTTCTTACAATGACAATGCAAGTGTTAGGAAGCTTTTTGTATAAGAACAATACCGATGGCAGTCTTTTCTAGATACCAAAATGTATTAGTTACCTTGTACAAGACTGTGGTTAGGAACCATACTGAATATTGCTTTGGATTTTGTTTATATTTTGCCAGTGATGTACAAAAGTTGTAAAGGATAAAAAATATTATACCAAACAAATAACCTGTTTGTGGCCATTGAGATACAGTAAGAGGCCTTAGTATACAAACCTGAAATGAATATTTTTTAATTAGATTAGCAAGGCTATGAAATAAACTACCAGATGATATTAGAACATCAGGATCACTTAGAGTGTTCAAATATCATATCGACTGTTTTGGGAAAATTTCCTTCATAGGTTCATAGGTTCATAGGTTGGTACTAGGCTATTGGCCCTAGGGCCTATTCAAGCCTAGCCATAACAATTCTCTGGCTATTTCTTCCCACAATATTTACTTCCCTGGACCCCTGTCTAGCAGGGCGACTGACATCATCCCCGGGGTGAATTTCCTATCTCCCATCCAATTGTCAAGCTTCCTTTTGAAGAGGGCCAAAGAGGCACTCTGCCTGACATGTATGGGCAGTCTATTCCAGAGTCTGAGGAGTCTCTGGGTCAGGAACCTATACCTCCAGCATGTTTTGTTCATTGTGATGACAAGGTTTAGATCCCTGGAGCATGTGGCTCTGAGGGATTGGGATTTCTTTAAGTGTAGCATGTCCAACAGCTTTGTGTTTGACATGGCCTTGTATGTTAGGCAGAGATCACCTCTGACTAGACAATATGCGATAGAGTATAACTGGAGAGTTTTTAGACAGTCAGCATAGAGCATCTGCTTTAGGCCTGTGATTCTTTTAGTGAGGTATTTCTGCATCCTTTCCAGTTGTTACAGATGTCTTGAGAAGTACATACCAAACAGGGCATTGTATTCTATAATGGGTCTAATGAGGGATGAGTGCAGTGGGACAATGACCTCCTTTTTTCTGAATGAAAAGCCCTTAGTGATGAGGTGTGCCACATAGAAGGATTTCCTGACTGTTGTGGCGATGTGGTTATCGAAGGTGAGACCACTGTCCACCTGTGTCCCTAAGTCTCTTATCACACTTTTGGTGTTTAGTGTACTGCCACCTATGTGGTAATTCATGGGTACATGTTTTTTCCCAAAGGGGATAACTAAACATTTGTTGGCATTGAGCTTGAACCCATGGCTCTGGCACCAAGCATCTGTTTCTGTAAGGCCCTTTTGTAGAATATCGACATCATTTGGGAATTCAATAATGACTCCCAGTTTGCAGTCATCTGTGAACTTTGTTAGTCAGAGTCTCTTAGTGTTGGCCTGTACTTCAGAGAAGTAGATGCCAAATACGAGCAGTCCCAGGACTGATCCTTGAGGTACTTCACTTGTCACTTGTCTTGAGCTGGATTTGGAGTCGGCTACTTTTACAGTGTGGGTTCTGTCAGTAAGCCATTTGGCAACCCATCGAGTGACGTAGGGATTAATGCCCAGCTTAGTAAGTTTATCTATGATTCCAGAGTGGGGGGTGGTGTCAAAGGCCTTGGCGAGGTCCATATAGGCTGTGTAGACTGCCTTACCTTCGTCCACAGCTCTGGAGACTGATTCAAATAAGTCAATCAGGTTCAGGAGACAAGATCGGCCCTTCATGAACTCAAACTGGGTGGGGCCCAGTGTTTGAAGGTTGCCAATGTCTTTGTTTATAAGTTCCATAATAATACGTTCCATGGCCTTGCAGATCAGGCTCGTGTGGAGTGGGATAACTGTAGCTGTGCAGCACTCAGTGGGCATGAAGCCTGAGATGAGGCTATGATTAAACATGACACTTAGGTGAGGTGCCAGTTCATTTTGTAGTTCATGTAGTACATAGCCCGGGATGTCGTCTGGTCCCATGGATGCTGTATTCTTAGCTTTGGAGAGTGTGTTTTTTTACCTGTGTGGCCATTAATACTGGAATTTGGCAATCTTTCGGTATTGAGATGGGGCCTTTAGGGGGTGAGAGGGGGGTGAAGTTGGCACTGAATTGATCTGCCAGGATATTGGCAATATCCTTGGGATCAGTATATTTAATGCCATTCTGTTGTAGCTCAGAGCAGCTCTGAGCATTGCCATTTAGATTCTTGACATATCTATAGAATGCCTTGTGGTTGTCTTTGGAACATTTGGCAATTTTAGTTTCGTAACTAGCTTTGGAGGATTTTATGAGGGATCTCAGCTTCTTACTGAGGCTGGTAAGGGAGTTTTTTGCATCCTGGGATTTTCCTCTTTTCTGCAACAGTTTCTTCCTTTTGTTGTAAAGCTTGTTTATGGCAGAGGACCACCAGATCGGCTTCCTTTTTTTAGAGGAGAGTGCCTTGGTTCTATTTGGGATGGCATGATTCATGCACGAGTGGATGTGCTCACACAGTGCCCTAGTGTAGGATTCAGCAGTCGAACCTTCAGCTCCCATCTGCATGGGTATCATGAAATTTGTCACTTCTGACTTGAGTAGCATGAAGTTGGCTTTGGAGAAGTTTTTTACAGAGCTGACCAATGAGGGGGTGACTATAGGTGTGGAGCATCGATTTCCCATGTTGGTAATGACCAGGTCTAGGATATTGGAGCCCCTGGTGGGACTATGGATTAGTTGATCCAGGGCATTGGAATTTATGAATTCCAAGAACCACTGGGCAAAGGTGTTAGCATGGGTTCACTATAGAATCTCAAAATACTGATATCCTGAATTTCAGTATTTTGAAATTCTATAGCCAAAAGATTTAAATCGTGAAACGCCAGAACCACGAAATTTAAAATCACGCACCTACACTACAAATACACCACACACATACACATACACACAATGTCCCCCCACAATCAAACATACAATACTACACTACAGACAAGCAGGGGAGAACCCCTGCATGCAACCCCCCATGTGGGGGGCTGTGTCCCCCACACCCCCCTACTTATATAAACTAACTCCAAGATCACACAATCAGACACACAAAGGTAACTCACACCAACACATTTCACAGTCCCTTGCACATACACATCACAGCCACGACACACACTAACATACACTAAAGCTCCTAACCAACACACTTACACATACATACTTAACCTGAACTTACTCCTATCCATTCACACACCACAACACCAGAAGCGCTATTTCAAAATCTCTGAACTTCAGGACTTTGTATTTCGCTCTTCTGGGGTTTCGTGATTTAAAGCGACTAATTTCAAATACTGAAATCTCGATTTCAGTATTTCGAGATTCTATAGTGAACCCGTTAGTACACGAGTAGTTTTCCCAGTTAATGGCAGGGTAGTTGAGATCACCCAGTATTAGGGTGTTTGGTTGTATCTCAATATTTTCCAGTATGTTTAAAAAGGTGTAGTGAGAATCTTGGAGCATGGTGGGGGATGTGTAGCAAGCTACAATTTGCATTGCAGTCTTACCTAGTGTTAGTTGCACCTGGAGAATTTCAGACTCATTGTGTTGGGCAACTAGCCTGGTGGTGTGAATATCCTTGGTGAATATGGACACTCCTCCATCTTTAGTATTTCTGTCCTGGTTTGGTGGCCGAAAAGTGTGGTAAGAGTTGTAGCCTAGTATTGCAGGGGTACTCTCTGGAGCCTTGAACCTGGTCTCAGTTACTGCAGAGATATCGATGTTCTCCATTTTTAGGAGTGCCTCAAGAGAGTGCATTTTGAGGTTTAGACTTCTAGCACTGAGCAGCATTACCTTCAGATTTTTGCATGCTTGTACCTGTTACGGTGGTGGTTTTGTCCTTTGAACTTTGCCTAAAAAGGCACTATAGGGGTTGCAAGAGCCTTAGCCAGTAACCTGAATCCCAGGGGTGACAGGTGCAGACCATCTCTGGCAAAACATAGTGGTCTGTCGATCATGTCATCCCAGGCAGACAGATACTGGATCCCCTTTGAATGACACCAGAAACTTAGCCAATTGTTGAAGTCAATAATTTTGTTGTTATACTGTGGTATCATTCTGGGTAAAGGCAGGATGCTACTCAAGGCTAGGGTCATACCTGCCTGGGCCACATGATCCGAGAGCTCTTCCATGTCTCTTTTCATGTAGTTCAGGGAGGTATGTTTCAAGTCATTCACTTCAACATGGACAATGACAGAGTTATGTTTGTACTTGTGGAGTGACTTGAGTGCATGCATTATGTGGCAGATCCTGATATCCGACAGGCAGCTGACTGTAATTTTCTCCTTGGTCAGCCTGGTGAGTGTGACATCAGTGTGCCTGACTATAGAGTCACCTATAACTAAAGTGTTGGGTACGTTGTCTTGCATTAGGGGTTGTTGTTGGGTGGCACACTGGTGTTGTGAGTTATGTGACACTTTGGTTGTGATTGGTGTTTGTTTGCATTTCAGCTTCAATGGTCCTTGTTGCTTGGGCAGGTTACTGTTAAGGGCCTCCACATATGAGAGTTTAATGTTGCTATGTGAGGGTGTTGGTGGTGTGGGTTTAGAAGGGCTATGTGTTGTTTGAGGTGTAGTGTGGGTCTTAACCTGCTCATCTTGACTGTCTAGCACAATCTTGGGTGGAGAGAGCTTTGCTTCCAGTTTGGCTATGTAAGTGCATCTCTTGCAGGTTGTGGTGTTAGGTGGTAGGAGGAGAGGGTTGTCTGTGTACATGAGGCAATTGCTGCATTGCCCCAGTATGCCCAGATTCACCAGGTTGACAGGAGAAATCACTGGAAGCTGACCCTTGGACATGCCTGGTTTGGTGCTTTTTTTTTGTAAAGTACAAAAGCTGTTTTCCTTTACCTAAGCAAGGTTCTTTGCAATTATAGGCTGTTTAGTGCCTACAATTAATTTCTCCTTATTAGCAAGGAGAGTTGAGTGCTTGTATCAGTTTAAGCCTTTCTAGTGCTTTCCAGCAGGTTTAGAGCAAGTAAAAATAAGCACACAAAACGTACACGACGTCTTCCACCGATGTTGGAATCACCAAAGACTCACAAAGGTACTTGTCTAAAATCAATACAATAAAATATCAAACTCACTACAACTTCCTTACAGTAGACGTTAAAGATCTTTATACTTGTATCCCCCATGATATAGCCACAGAGTGGGTAGCGGCCACATTAAAAGAGAAAAATGCCCCCAGTAATGAAACATCACTAGTAATAGAACTACTTGAAATAATTTTATACAACAACTTTTTCAAGTTAGGTGAGAATTTCTACCGTCAGAAAGTTGGGGTGGCAATGGGTTCCCCGTGCGGGGCCAGTTTAGCCAACATGGTAATGGCTTTCTGGGAGAAACATTATGTATTCAAGAATGATCTACTTAGTCAGAGAATCCACTTTTACACTAGATACCTGGACGATATTTTTATATTGTTCGATGGGGATGAAGTATTTGGGCAAAGCATTACAGATACCTTTAACGTTTCTACTTCCTTTTTGAAATTCACATCGTCTTTTAGTACACAAGCTATAGCGTATTTAGACATATGGCTTGAGAAAAAAGACGATTTAAAAGTTTTTGTGTCCACTATCCACAGAAAAACTACATACTCTAATTCATTCTTGCACTTCACCAGTTGTCACCCTAACTTCCAAAAAAGATCGGTCGTTAAGGGACAACTGGTGAGGGCAGCTCGTATTGTAAGCCTTGACTCTGATTTTAGAGTTGAATGTGAACTTTTGAGAACTATGTTCACACTAAGGGGATACACCCCCCCTCCCTTTTGGAAGATCTAATAGGTGAAGTTTCACGTAAGAGACGAATGGGAGTTTTTAAACCCTTGTTAAGTGGGAATTTGGAGCTAGTAGTGAACAATGCAGAAATGGACCTGGGGAGTGTAACTACAGTTACTACCAATGGGTCTAATGACGGTATAGTGCAACACCCCATTGAGAACGATAACCACCCCAGACTTATTTTAACTTACAACGTTAACAGTTACGAAGTAGTGGACATTATTAAAAAGAACTGGGATATCTTTAAAACTAACCCATGTCTTTATAACAAAGTTGGTATTAGGCCGGAAATTACATTTAGAAGAGGAAGTAACTTGAAAAACTTATTTGAAAGACACTCAAGCCATTTTGTAAAAACACCTGGCACCTTTAAATGTCAGAGTTGTAGTAGATGTAGTAGCATTCTTGAGACTAATAAGTTTACCATAAATGGAAGAACATATAAGTTAAAACATAGGACAAATTGCAACACTCGAAGGGTTGTTTATTTGGCACTTTGCCAACACTGTCCTGGATTCTACGTAGGTAAGACCGATCGTAGACTCCAGGACCGTATATATGAGCACCTTTACGCTATCAATAAAAGCAAGCAGGAGAACACGTTAGCTAAGCACATTTTTGTACACACGGACCACCGTTTTAAATTTGTAATTATTGATCAAGTTTTTGACAACCAGCAGGGAGCCCCATTATCTTTGCTCCTTGAGGAAAAAGAATTGAAATGGCAAATAAAATTGAACTCTTACTCTTTTCCAGGTCTAAATGACCTATGTTCAATTAGTTGTTTGCTTAAACTTAGAAGTCTAAGACGTTAGGGGCAATCTCTGAGCCAAAAAGTACTTTTAGTACCTTTTTAATTTCCAGTATTAAAGGTGTGTTTACTAACAGTACAGTATTGTTAGGAACATTTTCTGTATAATGTTCAAAACTTGACATGTGGCATCTTAAGTTATGTTTTATCAATCTACTACTGTGCTGTATATACACATTTATAGGCTTTTTTAATATATTAATTTTTTAATATATTAATCTTTACATATACTATTTTGGTATATATATATATATATATATATATATATATATATATATATACATATATTTTTTTGTATACTTTTTATACATATTCCCTAGTTTATACATTTTACTTACTAGTTTACGCATATTGTTAATTTTTATTTATTCATTTATTTTTTTGGTTAACCTATGTTATACTAGGTGACACACTATACACTTGACAGTATATACTTGATATTATATGAATGTGTATGTTTGACTAAACACAATATAGGGTTACATTATTCCCTAGTTTGTGGAGAATATACCTTTAAGTGTTAATTAATGATGATTGTTTTTACTAATAGAAGACAAAGGACTTACTTAAGGGGATTGTATTCATGTTTTAACTTGTTCTGAGGAAGTCATCCTATTTGGTTGACGAAAAGCGCTTTAACTTACTGGAGAATAAAGTGTCAGTGTTCACACAAGTACCTTTGTGAGTCTTTGGTGATTCCAACATCGGTGGAAGATGTCGTGTACGTTTTGTGTGCTTATTTTTGGTTTTTCGAAGTATATGTGTAAGGTTGGTTCGTTTTTGAGGTTTAGAGCAAGTGCTAGTCACAGGGATGCTTAAAGAGTACCTTACTCCCCATTGGCCCTTGTTTCAATTTTAAAGGAGTTCCCTGTACTATTCTAGCATGTCCAAAGGTCAGTTGGCAGTTTCCTCTCCGGTCCAGCTGATGAATCTGGGAATCTTGAGGCAATGTTACAACTGCCTCATGTACACAGACAACCCTCTCCTCCTCCCAACAAGTTCCAACATATGTGAGAGATGCAACCACATAGCCAAACTGCAGGCTAAGCTCTCTCAACTCAGTACTGGCATAACCAGTCAGGAGGAGAAGGCATCCACACTCATTACAATTCCAGTCTCACATAGACCTACCACAACAGCAAACCAAACACATAAACACACAAAAACATGCTCGGAGGCTCTAAATAAAAATCTGCCTAAGCAGCAGAGACCTCCAAAGCATACACACAAGCTACCGCTACCCCAAAACTAAACACGTACAACACATAGTTCACAAAATCAGTGTGCCAAACAGTCACAGCCCTTAAGGCTAAGCAACACACCTGATACACTTGTAACAGGTGATTCTATCGTCAGGCACACTGAAGTCCCGCTCACCAGGCTGAACAAGGAGAAGGTCATGGTGAGCTGCCTGTCGGGCGCTAGGATCCGCCACATAACACAAGCACTCAGGTCACTCCAAGGCAAGTACAAATATGACTCAGTCATTGTCCATGCTAGTGTGAATGACCTGAGACGTACCTCCCTGGACTACATGAAAAGAGACATAGAGGAGCTCGCTGAGCATGTAGCCCAAGCCGATATGAACCTGACCTTGAGTAGCATCTTACCCTCACCAAGAATGATGCCACAATATGAAGACAAGATGATCAATTTCAACAATTGGCTTAAGTATTGGTGTCATTCAAAGGGGATCCAATGCCTGCCAGCCTGGGATGACATGCTCGACAAGCCACGCTGCTTCGCTAGGGACAGCTTGCACCTGTCACCCCTGGGCTTTCGGATATTGGCAAAGGCTCTTGCCACCCCCATAGTGCCTTTTTTAGGCAAGGCTCAAAAGACAAACCCACCTCCATAGGTATCACAAGGGATAAGAAACTAAGAGTAATGCTACTCAATGCCAGAAGTCTAAGCCTCAAGATTCATGCACTCGAAACTCTCCTTAGCATGGAGAACATCAATATCTGTGCAGTAACAGAAACCTGGTTCAAGGCTCCCGAGAGCACCCCAGCACTACCAGGTTATACCTCATACCATGCTTTTCAGCCCCAAAACTTGGACCGAACCACAAAAGGAGGGGGAGTATCAATATTCATCAAAGATACCCACACCTCCAGGTTGTTGGCACAGCACGAAGCATCGGAGACTATCCATGTGCAACTAACAGTGGGTTAACAGCCTTCCAGTTTATAGCCTGCTACAGACCACCCTCCCAAACCCAGGAACCCCACTCGGCCTTCCTGAGAACACTGGAAAATATGAAGATCTCTAAAAAAAACATTATATTGGGTGACTTCAACTACCCAAACATAGACAGGGAGCATTACTCTAGCTCCAACACCCTAGCCCAAAGGTTCCTAGAATTTATAAACTCAAATGCTATGGAACAACTTGTGACCACTCCCACAAGAGGGGAAAACATACTGGACCTGATCATCACCAACATGGGGACTCTATGCTCCAGACCAGAAGTGTAGCCCTCACTGGTAAGATCAGACCATAAATTAATCTCACTGGATATCCACATCCCGACCCCACCCCCTGCCCAGAAAACCGCAGTGAAAAACTTCTCTAAAGCAAACTTCGCACTATTCAAAACTGAGGTGGAATCCTTCAAAGCCCCCGGGCCTGTAGAAAATATGGCCCAGACCGCAGAATCCTTTATAAACGCATTCTATGAACACCTTCAGGTGGACCCCAGCCATAAACAAACTATACAATAGAAGAAGGAAGTTACTATATGATAGAGCAAAATCCCAAAAAGGGAAGGTATCTCTGATCAGTATTAGCAAAAAACTACGGGCACTCATAAAATCATCTAAGGACAGCTTCGAGAGAAAAATTGCACAGGACACTAAAGATAATCACAAAGCTTTCTTTTTATTATGTTAGGAACCTGGGTGGGAATTCCCAGATATGCTCAGAATTAGTCCAAAATGACAAAAAATACACTGAACCCACAGACATTGCCAATATCCTGGCCAACAGGTTCAGCACAAACTTTTCCCCCCACTCCCCACCAAAAGAGCAAATATCTATTCCAGCAGAGTGCTGCCCCCCTGACATCTCAGATGCTCAGGTAAGAACCACCCTCTCCAAAGCTAAAAACACAGCATCAATGGGACCAGATGGTGTCCTGGGCTGCGTCCTACATGAACTCCAAGATGAGCTGAACCCAAACATAAAGCTACTGTTTAATCTCAGCCTTACTACAGGATATGTACCCAAAGAGTGGCGTACAGCAACAGTGGTCCCTCTCCACAAAGGTGGTGCCTCAACAGATCCTGGAAACTATTGCCCCATAAGCCTGACTAGCTTGGTCTGCAAAGCTATGGAAAGGATCATCATAGAACTCATAAATAAAGATATTGGGGACCTACCGACACTGGATCCTACCCAGTTCGGCTTTGTTAAGGGCAGATCCTGCCTCTTAAACCTGGTCAATTTCTTTGAAACAGTCACCAAGGCCATTCACGAGGGGAAGGTGGTCCACACAGCCTACCTGGACCTCGCAAAAGCCTTCGATACAATACCCCACTCGGGCATCATAGATAAGCTATCCAGCTTAAATATAAACCTCTATGTCACTAGATGGGTTGCAAACTGGCTCAAGTACAGAACCCACATGGTTAGAATTGCTGGAGCCATGTCAGACTCCAAACCAGTTACAAGTGGTGGCCCACAAGGCTCAGTCTTGGGACCTCTCTTGTTCGGTATATATTTCTCGGAGGTACAGGCCAACATGGAAGGACTGTGGCTGACCAAGTTCGCAGATGACTGCAAAGTGGGCACCATAATCAACTCTCCAGCTGACACAAGCATCCTCCAAAAGGGTCTCATAGAAACAGACAACTGGTGCCAGAGCCATGGCCTCAAGCTAAACGCCAAAAAGTGTATAGTCATCCCCTTTGGCAAAAACAAAGTGTCCACAAATTACCACATAGGTGGTAATCCATTAAGTACGGAAGAAGTAATTAGGGACCTGGGGACCCAAGCTGATAGCAATCTCTCATTTGATAACCACATGGCCAAAGTGGTTAGAAAAACATTCTCTATAGCCCACCTAATCATGAAGGGATTCACATCTAGATCAGGGGAGGTCATTGTGCCTCTTTACTCATCCCTCATCAGACCCATAATTGAGTACAATGCCCCTTTTGGGATGTACCTTACCAGACACTTGCAGAACTAGAAAGACCCCAAAAGTACCTCACTAAGAGGATCAAAGGGCTCAAACAGATGCCATATGCTGCCCGGTTAAAGAAACTCCAGCTCTACTCGGTTGCATACCTCCTGCTTAGAGGTGATCTGTGCCTGACGTATAAAGCCATGTCCAACCCGGAATTAATGGACATGCTGCACCTCAGAAAATCCAAATCCCATCGAGCTACGAGCTTGGGGGACTTAAACCTCAGCACAGAAATAAATAGGACATGCTGGAGGGACAGATTCATAACCCAGAGGCTCCCTTCACTCTGGAATAAAATCCCAGTCCAGGTTAGGCAGAGTCCCTCACTGACTCTCTTCAAGAGGAATCTTGATGAGTGGATGGTAGATCGTAGGTTTACCCGGGTATCACTTCTGTGTCACTGTTAGACAGAGGCACAGTAAACTAAGCCTCGAAAAAGGGCATAGTAAAATTCATTTTAATGGGTGGCGAAAGCCAAACACACTCTGGCTAGGCTTACAAATGCCCTGGGGCAGATAGCCTATGAACCTATGCAAAAAATGGTTTATCCTAAACACTGCAGTGTGCACTAGAGGAGTTAGATGTGAATGTAGGTAACTTACGTTTTACCTGCCTAAAAAGTTAGGTTTTAGTGGAGAGTCACTATTTTTAAAACAGCAAGATAGATTGAAAGGGGGTGGTCACTTTTGTAATCTGGTACTATGGAATACAGTAGTATGGCCAATAAATTTAAATAGTTGAAGGGGACTGATTTCACAAAATTATAATTTTGCGCTTACTCATACAAGCCAGTAAAAGCAGAGAGGAAATGAGATAGATGATCAAATTAACATAAGGAGCAGGCAACTAGAAAGGCAGTGGTGTTTAAGAACACAACAGCAAATGGGTGTGAGAGTGGGGAAAAGTGGGGAAAACATTTCTGCCTGCGTCACAAGAGACACAGCTGTGGTCTCTTTTCAAGTTTTAATATGCAGTTAAAAACAGACTACAAGTAAAACACAAGGTAAAGAAAACAAATCACAGTATTCAAAATAGAAAAAGGCAATAAAGTAATACAAAATACAACAAATAAAAAGCAAACTAACCTTTCCCTCACAGCAAAGTGTAGCAGAGTCTGGGTGAGCCTTTCATAGTAAGACAAAGTGTTACTAGAATACTTGACAGCCTCTGATAAGTCCCTCAGCCCATAGAAAGCACACTGAAATCTTGAAACTTTAAAATAGACAATGATCATAGTTGTAAGGGGTTGAAAAAGATGACAGGAAGGTAAGACATGGCAAGACCTAAAGCATAACAGAACTTGAATTTGGCAAGAGAGTAATGCAGAATGGAGGAAAACAAGTCAAAAATGGAAAACAGACACAAAACAAGAATAAGATCTGTAAAGGCAGAGAAGGTATGTGGCAAAGAAAAAGGTTGAATAGGCTCATAGTTACTACACATGCAAGGTATTTACTAGGCATGCAAACCAAGAGACTGTTGAAGAGCCTACCTTAATTTCCCAATTCCCCCAATGCATTGTCTGGTTAAGTGACTTATTTAAAGTCACACTGTAGGCAAATGGAGGCTGAGGGAATCAAACCCTCTATCACACAAAGTATCTCATTAAGTGCTCATAGACTTACTCCTCTCCATTGATGCACTGAATTCAAATCCTCGTTATAAATTGTAAATGTTTGACTGCTCCCCACCTTAACAGGAAGTGCTGTAAGTAGAAAAAGTAGAAACGTGAGATTTACCTTTATTCACAGAGTTCTGCTCCACCACTTACTGAACTGTTTTATGCAGTCAATGATGATGACAGTCATTTGTATAGCCCTGTAAATTCATTTTTACTTGTATGTGACAATGTTATATAAACAATGGCATGTAAAGTGTAAATCAACATATTGTAATAAAGTATCAAGAATAAATGTTAGCAGAAAGAAGTAATATTTGATTTGAATGCGTTTAAGCAAATTGTGTCAAGGTATTGCAGCATACTTAAAAAAAATAATTTTGTTTTCATGAAACAGTAATTGTACTTATTTCTAATTTAGTCACTCATTAGTCTGCTTTCTTGCATTTTATCGACAACTGATTTTATCAGGACCAGTACTAGTCATTACCAAAGTTGTATTGCAGACTTAAATGCAGTTAGATGGTGTCACTCTTCCCTTACTCCAAGGATGACAAGCAGGTGGCATAGTTTGTTTAAGATGCTTTATTGTATAGAAACACATCAGGATGGAATGCAGCATCAGTAACTATAAACAAACTGATTAACAGATAGAGCTTACACACATGCATGTTTACATTTCAGCAGGTAAGTACAAGATGGCACTGTCCCTGTTACTAAGTCCTTGCACATGCTCTCTGTCCCTGCACATACTCAGTAATTAATGCACTTAGTGCATCCCCACAGGAGGTTTCTTAAAGAGATATGCACACTGATCTACATCCTCCCTCTTAAAGAAAAGAATGCACTTTATCAAATAAGATTGCAGTTAGGCATGCATCAATATACACAATCAGAAAAGAAAACACAATGCTCAAATGATTTATATTGTCATGTCCAAGTTGCTGTATATCTGGAACATGGTCTTGACACTCGATCTGATCTTTTGGCATAACCATCAGGAGAGGACTAAGTAACAGAGACTGGTTTCGGTGGACAGCTCATCTTAGGATTCATCACAGGAACAGAAATAGCTTCTGGAACTTCCTTACGAACTGGAACACCAGACAACTCACTCTGAGATGAAGAGTCTTCTCATAGGCTATGTGCTATGGTACAGGTTGAGACATTGGCATTAAATGCTTTTGATTCTGCCTGAATTCTGCTCCTTATGATTCTGCAATGTACAGTCTCAGCTCTGGACAGATGTTCTTCATGACTCCAATCGGATCATAACCTTTGGAAGTTTGCATCCTTACCACTTCTCCCTCTTGTAATGGATTGAACGGTTTGCTGGTAGGACTTCTGGGTTAGGGCATTTCTTCAACAGATTGGCTTTCACTGAACTGTTGTTCTTGACACATAGAGCCAACAATTGACTATTGATTGGCAATGTGGCTCTGGTTTGTCTCAAAAGAAGTCTCTGAGCAGGTGAACCAAAATGTTTATCATGAGGAATATTTCTGAGATTCAAGAGATTTAGGAAAGCATCACTATTGTCTTATTTCAACTTCTGTAGTAACTGCTTTGCACTTTAGACTGCACGTTCTACCAAACCATTTGACTGAGGATACTCTGGGCTACTTGTGACATGAGTAAAATCCCACTCTTTGGCAAATCATTTGAACTGTTGGCTTGTAAACTGAGTACCATTGTCAGAAATAACATTGTGTGGAGATCCATGCACTGCAAAAATGATACTTCATCTTAGTAATGACAGTTTTGGATCCTATATTGGGAAGTAGGTCAATCTCGAACCAGTTTGAGTAAGAGTCTACTAATACCAAATTATGTTGACCATTACACTTGAAAATGTTAGTGGCTGCTGTTGACCAAGGTAGTTCAAGAATCGTGCTCAGCTGAAGTGGTTCTTTCTGTTGCTGTGGCTTTGTACTATTACACACAGAACAAGATGAACGTATTCTCACAATATCTTGTGACATAGAAGGCCAAATACTAGTCCTGGTAGAGTCTGCTCCTGGGTGATCTTGATGCAAGATAGTGATGTACTTTGGTTGCAAGGACATTGGAACAATAACTTTAGGACCTTTCATGATGATACCATTGTCAGACAAAAATCTCACCTCTGTATGGAAAATAAGGTTGCACTTCTTGAGGTAAACTAGATTGCTTTGACAGCCATCCTTCTTTGAGAAGGTGGTTGAGCTTCTGCAAAACTCAATTTGCAGCTGTGTAATCTCACAGCTCATCAAGATGCATGGAAGAAAATTTTCTCACTTCCATGACTTCAAAATCAAATCGTTCATTGTCATGCTATTCAGTGGTACTTCTGGGTGATCTGGATAATGTAGCAGCAAGATAAATAAGTTTGCCTTTCTTGTAGACAAGATTGAAATTGTACTTTTGCATTCTCAGCATCATGCATTGTAGTCCATCTGGAGCTGTATACATAGGCTTTCTCAAGATAGTGACTAGAGGTTGATGATCTGTTTTGTTCTGGATATGTCTACCAAACACGTAATCATAAAACATGGAACATGCAAATATAATTGTCAAAAGCTCTTTCTCTGTCTGAGCATACTGCATTTCAACTTGGGTGAGAGTTCTGGATGCATAAGCAACAGGTTGACCCTCTTGTAAAATGATTGCTCCAAGACCAAAGTTTGAAGCATCACACGAAAGAGTAACTGGTTTGTAGATGTCATAGTATCTGAGAGTAGGTAGACTGGCAATTTTCTGTTTCAGGACATCAAATGCTCTCTGGTGCTATTCTAACCAAGACCAAGATACATCTTTAAGTGTTAGCTCTCTGAGTGACGCTGATATTTGACTCAAGCCTGGTGTTAGCTCTCTGAGTGATGCTGATATTTCACTCAAGCCTGGAATGAACTTGCCTAGATAGTTAACAATGCCAAGAAAGCATTGCAGGGCTTGAGCATTGTATGGAGCTGGCATCTCGAGAATGGCTGTTTGCTTAGAAGGGTCTGGTCGTAAGCCTAAACTGGTGTATAATTAACCAACATAAGTGACTTCTCATAGCCTGAATTTGTATTTCTGTGGACTGAGCTTAATATTCACTTGACGTGCCCTTTCCAGAACTTTTCTGAGGTTTCTGTCATGCTCTGCTTCAACATTACCGCCTACCAGTATGTCTACTATAATAGCACAAGGATACCCAGAAAACATTTGTTCCATTGCACGTTGAAAAATTTCACTTGCAGAATTTATACCAAATGGCATTCTCAAAAATCTGTACCTTCCAAATGGAGTACTGAAAGTACTGAGCAATGAGGATTTCTTGTCAAGCTGAATTTGCCAAAATGAACTCTTTGGATCTAAGACAGGAAAAAACAGTGGCATTTGGCATCGAGGCTGCAACTTCTTTGACTGTGCGGATTGGATGATGAGGTCTTTTTAGTACCTGTTCAAATCTCATTGGTCAATACATATTCTGATGTCATCTGAGCTTTTCTTATGAGCTACCACCATGGAAGATATCCACTCTGTCGGTTCATTAACTGGATAAATCACACCTTGTTGCACCATTTTATCTAATTTGGCTTTGACTCTAGTCTGCATGGCTATTGGAACTTTTCTGACTGGCCTGACAACTGGATTGACATTGGGGTCTAACTTCATGGAGTAGACAGCTGGAAGCTTGCTTATTTTGTCTTACAAAAGATCAGCATAGTTAGAAAAAACAGACTGGGTGAACTTAGATTAATAGTCCTTTAAGCTAACATGGTGAACTTCCTTGTTAAATGAAAGCAGTCCCATTTTCAAAGAGTGTCTGAGGCCTAATAATAACTGGATGTGCCTTTTGAACACATGAAATAATAAGTTGTAACTTCTACCTGCAGAGTAACATGAAACGACTACTGAGCCTTCAGTTTGAATCTCTTCACCATGATATGCAACAAGCTTCTCTCACTTTATCAAATCAAGCCTTTCACCAGCACATACTCTAGCAAATGTTTCTGCAGATATAACATTGCACTTTGAGCCAGTACCAACTTTGAGCTCTGTGGGTTTGCCTTTTATCCAAACAGTACAAAATACTTCATTTTTGGCCCATAAATCAACTGCATTTACTGTTTCACTAAGCACTGACACACCATCAACATAAAAAAGTAGGAGATGCCACATTACTGCTGTCTAACTGATGAACTTGTTTTTTAAAATGTTCCCTTTTAGTGAAAGAATGTGTGGCTTTTGATTTACAAAATCTTTTGAAATGATTTCATTTATTACATTTGTGGCATTGTTGACAAAAAGCTAAGGATTTTTCTCTTTTAGATTCATGACTGTTACCTCAATTATGACAGTTAGCAATGAAATTAGGGTGGGGCCCATTCTTTGAGTTTGCTGACTCACTCTTATGCTTCACTGAGTCTGTGCAAACTCTGGAACTTGCTAGAAAGCTCTGAGGAGACCTGCAGCAGGCCCTGGTAAACCCCATAGCTGCCATGTGCTTGGGCCTGTTTCTTTTAACTATGTGCTGCTTACTATCAATGTCAGGCTTAGAAGTTACTCTAAACATGGACTTCTCATTTTTAAGCATATTTGTGTGCTTTTCTGTGAGCTGATATATCTGACAAATATCAATGGCCTTATTCAAAGTTAAATCACTGTCACAAAGCAAAATCTTTCTCACAGCATCATCTTTAATACCACACACAACTCTGTCCTTTATCAACTCGTCACTTAAGTCACCAAATCTGCACGTTTTAGCTTTATTTCTCAAGTCAGTTATATATGCAGCAAAAGGTTCACCTAGCTTTTGATCCCTTGTGTAAAATAAGTGCCTCTCCATTTTAACATTTGTATGGGGGTTACACATTTATCTACATTTATGTTTTAAGCACTCAGGGTCCTCCCTTGACTCAGCCTGTACCACAATGTGATGGTTCCCCCTCTTCTGCAAAGATAGCAGGTGCATACACAAATGAATGTTCCCTTTCTTTTTTTTTCCTCAAATATTTTTTTTTATTTTCAATTAAAATAATATTTACATAATATTTTTAAATATCATTTTAAACAACTATATACAATATTTACAATAGCCTGACTTTCAGTTATATACACTGTATGTTATTAAATATAGAATTAACAGATCAGTTATCAGATATACAATATTGATTATTGCAGAGTGTCCAACAAAGATATAACTTTCTTCCAAGGATTATTTACCAATGGCCTGGGATAGATTTGTAGTTCTTTGATTTTTATTTCCATCGATGCAGTTGTCTTCAGTAAAGTATAGAATTCTTCCAAGGTCGGGGGTGTATTTCCTAGATATAGCAAGATATAGCAAGTATTGTTCATAGCAAATACATATTTGTCTTATTCAGGTAGGGACTTTCATTTACATTTAGTATAATCAATACTTTAGTTAAGGTAAAGGATTCATTAAATAAAGCTTGTAAAAATGATTGATTCCATTCCAATATGATTTAATTTTATTACATTCATAATAAATATGAATCCAGTCTGCTTTATTTGACTTTTCACACCTCCAGCAAAAAACATTTGTAGTAGTACTGATCTTTTTTATTCTATCTGGTGTTAAAAATGCTCTATGAACTTACAGGTACCTATAATAAAATCAAAGGGTACTTTAGGGACTTATATCTTGAGGGGAGGATTAACATTGACACCTACAATTTTATTGACATATCTTTTTTCCCCAGGATCCCAACCATGTTTGGGATCCCTAAGATACATAAGAGCTTGTTGGCATTCCTTAACCCATGCGCCAGCTTCCCTAGTGGATGGTAGATGTTCCATCACACATCCTTGTGCCCGTCTTATAGACAGTATTATTGGTAAATACTTGAAAACTATACCACAAATTTGTAAGTAAAGGATTCATGGTCCTTTGATGCATGATCACCCACATCCAGTTCGACAGCTTATCTCAATTTTGACCATCGCATGTGGTTGATTTTATACACTCTCCCGATTCCACATGAGGAATCTGTCGTAATCGGATCGAACTCATGCTTTGGAAACTGAGCTCCAAAAATGACACAGTTCACCTTAGTCACTATCTTACTGGACATTGTCCTTTCTTCTAATTTCTTCTTATTTTCCTTTTGAAGATCATTACTATATCTTCAGAAGAAAGGAATATATAAAGCAATGGGCTCTCCATGTGGGAGTAGGCAAATTTATTTGTCGCCTTATTGGGAAAAGAAGCATCTATTTAACCACCCAACATTCATGGAGAGTGCTAAAGTTTACACGCAGGTTCCTTGATGATGTGTTTATGTTAATCAAAGGGGCGAGGATGTTGCCTTGACTCTCATTGCACATATGAACACCTCAACAGAATTTTTAAAATTCACCATCACTTTTCCACCTCTGAGATTGACTATTTAGATGTCCGGCTAGTTAAAGACATGACTGGCAACAATAGATTTAGCTCATCTGTTTTCAGGAAGGCTACCTATTGCACCTGCTTTTATTTTTCCCGGTTAAAAATTATTGTCAAACAAAAATAGCAGTGAACTTTTTAAAGAGTGTTTTAAAAATCTGTTTTAAGAAAACTTTTCATTTAAGGGAAAT
>NC_056744.1:824017493-824069281 GCF_019279795.1 Protopterus annectens
AAAAAATTAGCAACTTTAAACACAAGCAAAAGTGGAGGGCTGTGCTCCCACACTCCCCCATACTTAAATATACCAACTCTGAGATCGCACCACATTGGAGGAAATAGCAAAGCCCCAAATACGGCCCACCAATTTTTTTCCACTGGGAAAAAAAATTCGGTGTTCTGTGAGTTCGCTGTTTATGGATTTCAAACTGTTGAGTTTGATTCAACAGCGTTCGGAGTTTTCACCATTCGAAATGGTGATATAGAGCCATATATATATATATATATATATATATAGATATATATCTATATATATATATATATATATATATATATATATATATATATATATATATCTACATACATACATATATGTGTGTGTGTGTATATATATATATATATATATATACATATAAATATATATATATATATATATATATATATATATATATATATACATATATCTATATATATATATATATATATATATATATATATATATATATATATCTATATAGATATATAGATATATATGAATGCATAACATATGCTCATAACATGTAGTGGAGTCATACCTCAGCACCAATAGTCACAACGGCTTAGTGCAAGGGGATGTAATGTAATTATTTGCAGGTATAAATGTAGAATGTTGTGTCAACAGACATGACCACAACAAACAGCAACACTAGAAGCGAATGAAATAAAAAGCTGGTACAGGCACTCCACGGAACTCCACAGAAACCACGGCTCGAACAGGGAATAATTTATTGTAAAACACAACAGCACACAATACCAATGTCCAGTTAAGCGTTTTCATCTGTATGCAATACAGACTTCATCAGAACAAACAAACCATATTTGCACTTCATTTAAATAACCTCATTGGCGCCAAAACTGCATTCACATTTTCTAAAATTTTAAAGAGACATGGTCTCAATATATAAAATAAGTTAGTTAAAATAAGATGCTTTGTCTAAATATTAAATGACAATTACGTAAATTGTTTATTAATGATGTGAATTCATATAAAATAATAAATTAATAAATAGATAGATCAATAAATATAAAATATAAAATATAATGTATTTATAATGAATAGAGTAGAAAAACCTACACTATGACATAGTAAGAAATGGTTTGATACTAATGTATTCATTTATACCAGCTGGTAGCATCTGTAAGAAGCACAGGCTTTATCGGATAGGGGAGAGATTCAAAAACTGCATCAAGAAGTGTTTACTTTAAAAACAGAGGTGACCAGACTGATTCAGTTGGTCGAGCGGACGCTGACATCACCACAAAATGAAAGTAGTGGTGAATTGGTCCACAATTCACCTACTAAAGTATTATGCAATTCATTGGATACAGATACTTGCATGCAGATGGACATTCCTAATGGACAAGCGTGCCTAACAGCTGACAGAGAGTTGTCTTTACGGGAAACGTGATTAGCGACTAATGGTAAAATCAACACATACATCCTAAAATGATGTTGTGAATAAAACCCATACCATCATCACTTTGTTTGAACTGCATAGCTAAATTGAGTCTTCTGCAATATAATTTCTGACAAACTGGATGTTTACAGCCATGTAAATGGGGATATCACAAAAATACTGGAATAGATAAGCTTGCACAGTTGATGCATTCACACTCCTGTCTGGCCTAACACATATTAACTGTAGGAGAAGAGGTCCCAAGCCCACATACTTCCCACTAGTTATTGACAATACATCTTCACAGCATCCCACTGCTTTGTCACAAATACACAGCACTTACAGTGGCCATGCAACATGACAAATATCTGGACATAACATCACACTAGGTAAATACACTGGGCTGCTATGCATGTCTCAAAGCACTGTGCAAACTACAGGCAGATTGCCACAACACTAACCCAAGTTTTGTATGGGGGAATACACATGTACTTGCAAATATAGCAGGCACTACAGCATGGAGTAACAGACACTTGTGTGAAAGTGCATCCCCCACAACCAATCTTAACACAGTCACAATCATTTTATGGTAAGCCTAATTAATTGTAAAGTATATGGACTGTGTGAAAAAAAAACTTCCTCATATGTGCCACTCACACACTAATCCTACGTATACTGGGCCAATACACAGTGCAGTCTGATGCCTGACTGTGGTATGGGACATGTGTCAGTCTGGCCCTACAAACATGTACACTGATGGGATACCATAAACTGGAGCAGCATGCAACGTAAGATAAAACAGGACCAAGAACAATGACATCTACCACAGTCTGTACACAGGCCAAGTAACATATCAGCAATACTCAATCTGTCAACAATCACTATAAGTACAAAGACCTCACTACTGTACAGACTACAACAGAATGTCCAGGTTTTGTCCTCAAATATATGGCCTACTATACATAACATGCCTAGCAGTCTGATATCTCACTGGCTTGTTATCAGGTATGATGTCAGTAAATAATGATGTATTGTACATATGCACCTCTTACTGCATGACATATGGACAAAGGGTGACAGACTTGGGGGATGGAGGCACAAACAGTAGTGCCAATATTGACATATTGCTGTGATAAACTGAGACATTTCCTGGTGTAACAGGGTTTGTTGTGATATATCTCTGCTGAGGGACATGAAGTCAGCAACTCACATGGATGTCACCATGTACTGACTGCAGTCATCAGCATATGCTACTGCATTTCTAAAGGTAGGAAATGTGTGAGTAACACACCACATGTAAGACTCCAAACTCTGACCAGTCTGCAGATAGCACTACAGGTGAGTTTCCTCAACCACATAACACTGTCATGCCAGACTTTAAATCATGTAGAACAGCCATATCCACACAAACCCTTTGTATACCAACATTACTTCAAATGTAGAACAGCAATACTTACATTCTGTCCCCATGTCTGGAACATCCCCCTCCTGTTTGTTGGCCTGTCTCCCCAGTGTATGTTGTAAGAGGTATTTCCAACTACCCTATGTGATGCTGTTTGTCAAACACCCAGATGAAGTCCTGCTCACAGTGAAAGAAAAGGGCCAACACCCACTTGAAGTGTTTAGTTATAGGAGTGTGTTTCCATGCAATTGGCTATAGGAATGATACCACAGCTGTTCCACATGCAATTAGCAAGTGGGGGACTGCAATCCGTGCAGAGACCATCAGCTGATCATGAGCATTACTTACAAAACTAAAGCTGCTGCCTATGCAAAACGGATGTACTTTTCCACATCCATCAGAGAGAGGGGGAGAGAGAGAGAGAGACAGAGACAAAGTAAGAAAGGAAGTGAGTAAGAGAGTAAGAGCCAAGCATGTTTGTGTATGATCCATGGGTGGAGATTGGTATCTGGGTATTATAATGGATGCCTATATTGTTTACTAATCCATACTATCACATAGTAATTGCATATGGCTGTATACATTTATGGCTGAGGATTGTTTACAACAACCTCTACTGTGTTTGAAAACTGTTGGCTTTGTAATGTGGACAATGGGACATATAGATCCTGAGTAAAATGATGTAGCAAAACCCACACTGCAATGGATCCTGTAATTTCACAATCACACAAGCACTCACACAGGATACTGATGACACACACACAAATACACACTTTCCAGTACTGAGTTTCAAATCCCTAGCTGACTACGCATTGCTAGTACAGTGTTACACAGTTATTGCATGTGCCACAGAGCTTACATACTGGAGAGTTGTCCAAAGGTTTCTTTGAAGGTGGGTGACATCAGCAACAGTGCTAAAGGAGGGATAATGGAAGTCTAGTATGTGTGAATGTCCACAAAAGCAAGTGTCAACAAAGGCACACACACAAACTCTTGCAGAGAAACACACACATTATCACAGTTGGCAGGATCAGGATTAGAACTCCTATCTAATTAGTGTATTAAATTACAGTAGTATGCAGTTATTACAAGTGCCACAGAGTTTATATGGCCATGTGGCCAAAGGTTATTTCAAGGTGAATGACATCAGCAGGCATGCTAAAGTAGGGCAATGGGAGGTGTAATGATTGTGAATGACTTCAAAATCATTAATCTCCACACACACACACACACACACACACACACACACACACACACACACACACACACACACACACACACACACACACACACACGCACATTTTCCAGTACTGATATGCATAGGTTCATTGCTTCACAGGTGTGTAGTAGGTGAATGGGCCTGAAGGCTGTACAAGACTAGGTAAAGGGAATCCTTGGCATCAGGCCACATGACAATGGTCTCCAGTGTGGGTCAGGGGTGTAGTCCCTGGAGTGGTCCCCAGGAGTGGGTATTGTATTCACCATCCACTCATCTGGGCTACTATTGTTGGTGGTCAATGATATGCACTGCTTCCCATGTATGTGATCTATATTCCATAACATGGACAGTGTTTGGGTTGTGCACATGTCCCACACACATTCTTTGATGTGTGGAAGTGTACTTGAGGTCTCTGGGGCATGTTATGTGGACAGATTGTTATCTTCTGATGTAGCTTTCCTGACCTCATTTGGTGAGAGCTGGCTATGGAACTGAGGTTATTTTTGCACCTACATTGACAGCATGATACAGGTATTCAGTGGAGTTAGTGGCGTCTGTCCATACAGGGCATGTGTATAAGCATGGTATTCCCTTTGTGGGTTACATTTGCAGACTCTACAGTTATTGCAGGTGTCCAGTGGGGAGCATAGCAAAAGGGCCACTGTAAGCATTTATTTGCCTACTGCAGGGATGGAACAGGGTGCCATGTCCTTTTACTTGCTGGATAACACACACTCAGTCAGGAGATGTAACACATCACAGTACTTTCTGATGTCAGTGGCACTGTTGTGGTCAACAGGCATGTAACCATTGCAATCACACCGTGGTTACTATCTGTGAGGCATTATGCAGGGAACTACCAATATAGTGGTTGTTGCGTAGCCAAGTGTGTTTGTGTATGAAACATGGGTGGAGAGTGTTCTCTGAGTAATAGAAGGGCTGCCTATATTGTTCACCAATCCATATTGTCACATGTAGGACTATGGATTATCTACAGCAGCCTCTCTCGTGTTTGACATTTGTTGTCCTTGTAAGGTTGACATTGTGACATATACTAGGTCCTCAACATAATAATTTAGCAAAACTCACCCCACAATGCATCCTGTTATTACATAATCACAGTAACCTCTGCACAGGATACTGATGACAGAGACACACACACTTGCCAGTATTGAGATACAATCCCCTACCTATGTATTGTTACTATAATGTACTGCATTTATCGCACGTGCCAAAGAGCTTTTAGGATGGATGTTGCCCCAAGGTACTTTTAAGGTGAGGAACATCACCAGCCCTTGTAAATAATGGCATTGGGTAATGTAGTGGGTGAGAAATCCCCCCCAAAAAATTTAACTCTAAACACACATATGTACATCTGCCAGGGGTGAGGTTCAAACCTCTATCTAACAATCTTTGCAGACCATTATGTTATGCATTTACCACATGCACCACTGACCTCACATGGTTTAGGACTGGCAACAGGTACTTCTAAGGTTGATGATATCTGTAGGACTGCTAAAATCAGGCTCTGAGATGTGTAATGAGTATAAAAGGAGCCAAAATCTTGGAGGTACACACACACAAACACTTGCCACAATGAGATTTCAACACATACCTGTGCAGTTACTGCTACTACATTGTTCTGCATTTATGGCATGTGCCACAGAGCTTATAGGGCTGACATTTGTCCAAAGGGGTATTTCAAGGTGACTGATATCAGCAGGCTTGCTAAAGTAGGGCAATGGGAGGTGTAGTGAATGGCCTCAAAATTATTAATCTTGACACATACACACACACACACACACACACACACACACACACACACACACACACACACACACACACACACACACACACACACACTTTCCATGTTTGGGACTAGAAGGCCTACCTAACTAGCATGTTACAATATAGCATTACACAGTAATCACATGCTCCATGAAGCTTATAGGGCTGGTCCTTGTCCAAAGGGTTATTTCAAGTGACTGACATCAGCAGGCTTCTAAAGTAGGGCAATGGGAGGTGTAGTGACTGTGAATGGCCTCAAAATCATTAATCTCTACACACACACACACACACACACACACACACACACACACACACACACACACACACACACACACACACACACAAAGTTTCACAGTTGCCATGTCTGGGACTAGAACGCCTACCTAACTAGTATGTTATACTGTAGCATTACACAGTTATCACAAGCACCGCAGAGCTTATGGGGCTGAGAATTGGCCAGAGGGTTATTTCAAGGTGACAGACATCAGCATGAGTGATAACATGGGCAATGGAAAGTGCAGTGTGTGTGAATGGGCCATAGACCATTCCTCTGGAAACACACACAACACTCAGTCACACACAACTTTACACTTGACAGGACTGGGTATACAAATGCTAGATGAATACTGATTTGTGCTATCATGTTACACAGTTATCACAAGCACTACAGATGCTATAGGGCTGAGCGCTACCAAAAGCAAATGTCTACAGTGATTGATATCGGCACATCATGTGATATTGGCCAGTTGGATGTGTGGTGGGTGGGACAGGCCTCATGATAGCAATCTCTTTGTCACTGTCTGTCTCTCTCTTCCCCACATCTCTGTGTGTGTATGTTTGACCTATTATAGTGTGTTGGCCTTGGATATGTGTGAGTATTTCTATCCAGTGTGTGTGTGCAAAGCATGAATGGTGTGCAATGTGGTGTGTGCACAGACATCTGTGACTGATAGATATGTATAGTCCACTGTTGTTGTCAGACATGGGCTTCATTTCTCTAAATGTAGGAGCATGCCCAGTATGACCTTCTGTATTTTGTTGTCAGACATGGGCTTTATTTCTCAAAGTGTAGGAGCATGCCCAGTATGACCTTCTATATTGACTGTATGACTCCATTCCAGGTAGGTTGTACTCTAGTCCAGGATTTGGTGTTCTACACCTACAGCTAGCAGCCTGTTTCTGCAGGATATCTGTAGATAGGTTGACAATATGGAGTCACAATGGGCGACAGATAGTGGGATACTGTAAGTATTGTGTCTGTGCTGCTTGTGTTACATGGTTGGTGTTAGCAGAGATATTCAGACATATGTATTGTTTTACACTGTGATGTATTATGTCATCAACTACTGACAGATATACTTATTTGCTCACAGTTATTTCCTGGGAAATACAAGATGAATGAAGCTATTTCCAGTACTGTGGTCTGCAGAATACATATTCTTTCACACTCATGCCATTCTGGAGGGGTAGCTGCAGACACTTGCTGATGGGTCTGTGTAAAAGGTCCAGCACCTTGGTACTGTGGTGGCTGAGGATCCCCTGCTTGTACATCTATCAATGTAACAGAATGGCCATATTCTGCTGTGGCCATACCTCTTAGCTGTACAGATTCACCCAGGTTACCCAGAGGCAGGGCTTATATATCTGGACAGTTCCCCTTCATATTGTGGTTTACAAGCAGGTTTGTAGCCACCCATTACTGGGTTTGCAGGCAGGGGTAGTATGGGCACACATCAGAGTTTCAGACTTCACACACTCCATGGCGTGCATGCTTCTACTCCCTCCCACTTTGCTATTCTATCCTTTTCCTAACATTATGGAAGTGATATCTGAGAAGTATCCTTATAGTTGTCCCTTCATCCCAGCTGTATCTAGGGGTTGGTCCACAGTTCATACAGTAGGACATGGTGGGCATGCTACTGGGATTTGTCGACATGGCCTTGCATTTGTGTTCTGTGGACTGTGTTATGTTGTTAGTTGGGACCCCATGAGATGACATACATTGCAGGATGGGAAAGGTACAGGCCGTTGACAGAGGACTGTAGGGAATTTGGTAGTGATGCAGGCCAACTGTAGCAGGCCAGTGCATTCTGTCACTCCTACAGTCCCAGGCTGTGAGTCACTAGATACCCCTGGGGTGACAGGGTAAATGTGCGAGGTGTTAATGGCAATAGTTCCTGTCAATATTAATCCACTGATCTGGATGCTGGCAGGGTGCTGCTTACAGCTAGAGACACACCTCCATGGGACACCTCTTCAACATGCTGCATTCTGTGGGTATTTCCATACAGAAGTGGGGGGTCATACTGTACTCATTTCCAACAGCAGGGATATAACCTGTGATAAACCTGTGGCTGATGGTGGGGTGAGCTGATTGCATATGTGATATGGAAGCTTCTTGCAGCTGACTCTCAGATATACCTTGGACATTCCCTTCATGCTGCCTTGTGCGGGGACATAGGCAGTCTCTCATTACTTCATAACTGTGCCTTTTGTGATCTGCCAGTGATTGGCCAGACTACATCAGTATTCCATACTACACAGACAACTAATTTGCTGCTAACCTGTATGTACAATTCCAAAGGTATGTGCAGTTGACAGTTACATTTTATGTACTCTGTCTAGGGTACGTCCACCTGTGTACTGTGTGTATGTATAGTCCCATGTTTATGGCATGTCCATCTTTCAGACGGTGACAAATATTGACATCTGGACAGTGAGTATGGATGACTGCTGAATTGAGTCTTGCTGGGATGCATTGTGGTTGGCACTGTAGTTGTCAGAACATGGCCCTATCACCGACAGTACTGGCCATAGGCCACCAAGACACAACCCTCCATGCCTACATGCTGACCACTTCCACACAATATACAACACACAACAACCTAACACACAGACACCTGCATATTGTACACATGCAACAATCTATACTGTAAATTGGGACAGCTCAGGTAATCTGTGTTCCACTGTTATTAATCCCACATGTACATGTTACTGCATTTCTGCATAGGATTGTGGGGGGGGGGCACACTTGACAACTGAAAACATTTGCTATGACTGTACTGGTATTTCAGGTACTCTGTTGGCTTCCATTTCATTTTGTATTCTGACCTATCATGCAGACTAGAGACATATCAGTAGAGTACAGATCTTAGGTTTTATTGACCTACATTTCAGTTTCAGAATTCTTACCCTTCAGAACTAACATACAACTGCCTGACCTGTTGTAGTCTGTCTGTGTAGGTCTGGAGTGGGGCTGTTCTCCATTGCCATCAATTGGAGGCCTTAGCCCAGCCTTTCTCTATGGTCATTTACACCTGTCCTGCTGGCTGAGGCTGTTGTTGGGTATTTGAGCCTCACTGATATGCATGTGTGTGTCCTATGGACACATATTTGGGCCACCACATGTACTGCAGTGGATTTGTCACCTTGTATAGTACTGCCTACTTTGTTGAGACCAGTATTTGTTATGGATTTCATGCTGCCCATATAGGTGTCTACTATCTGCTGCCATCCCATTCAGCCACCTGATTCCCTTGCATGCTCACATTCATACCATAGATACAACTAGCAGAATATATTACTCCATTCAGCAATTGATAGGAAGAGTGACTTACCTTGTGGCTGTGCCAGTATTGAGAATGGTGTTGGAGGTCAGACTATGTCAGATGCACATAGTACACTCCCTATACATGGTCAAGCACAGGTAGTGTCATGTTTGGCATTCCTTCTACTGTATGTGCGAGTCAGAGAGAGGTATCATTCCCTGGGTTCCTTCCATGTCAGTGTATGTGCTATGCATTGCCTCTTTGACAAAGCCTGGGCATACTGACTACGCCTCCTTCTTCCTTCATGGGCAGACTCAGGTTGTTCCTTCTCTGAGTCACTCTGTGTATGTGCTGGCCTTGGCAATGGTGGGGGGGGGGGCTGTGTGGCCCTGCCCCGTGCTGTTCCTGCTGCAGCTGTTTCCACAAGGTCATATTGTGTAGCATGGCACATACATTGAAAATTTATGTACATGTAGCTGGAGAGTACTGCAAGGCTCCACCGGATATGTCCAGGCACCAGAACCGTGACTTGAGCATCCCAAACACATGCTCTATTATGATTCTGATTTGTGCGTGCACCTCATTATGGAGTTCTTGTTCAGATGTGTGTGCATTTCTGATGGGTGTCATCAGTCACGGCTCCAGTGTGTAACCAGCATCTCCTACTAGGTGGCCATATGGGATGTCTCCCCTGGCAAATCTCTGGTACAGCTGTGTCATATGCCAGATGTGGGAGCTGTGATAGCTTCCAGGGCTGCCAGCACACACATTCATGATAATGCCCTGGGCATCACACACAACCTGGCAGTTGACGGAGGGGAAGCCCTTGTGGTTTATGTAGACCCTACCATGCTCACCAGGTGGTGCTTTGATGTTTATATGCGTGCAGTCTATAGCACCCACTACCTCAGAGTATTCTGCTATTTGGTGGAAGAGATGCATATTGCTGGTCAACCCCTCATGGGTGTTAAAGAAATATATGTGCTCACCAGCATGTGCTGACATGGCATCCAAGAAGTGGTGGAGTACCCTGGATGCTGATGCCTGTGAGATCCCCATGATATCCCCAGTTGGCCATTGGAAGGTAACTGTGGCTAGTATTCTTAAGCCTACACATACCTTGGTATCCACTGGGATGGGTTCCCCTCTATTGGTTCTGTGTGTGAGGCATGGCCAGCACAGCTCAACAATTTGCTGTAGGATATCCCTGTCCACCCTATAGCGCTCCACTATCTGCAGCTTATGTAGCCCCTAGTAGGTTACCCTGGGTCTGTACACTGTTCTCCTTCTCCTCACTGTGGGTTGGTCATCAGCATTCTCATCCTCACCATCCTCAGCCCCATCCACATATTGATGTATGAGAGCGACAGCAGCCCCTATCATTTTGTTAGTTTTGTCAGGTAAAATTTCTCCGTCTGTATACACCAGTGGTGTAGAGTTTGTGGGAAAAACCAGAGTGAAAGGTGTTTGCATAGTTTATAGTAGTGTGCTGGGTTCGGCTGCTGCCTATGTAACTGGATGATTCTAATGCATTTCATCTGCCAGCTATGCTATTTCTCCTTGATTGCCTTCCTACTGTTGTTTTCCCTTCCCATTGGCTTCCCGTTTAAGCCCCGAGGCGCGCGGCACATACCCAGTATTCCATGCTCAAATGTGAACAGAGCTGCTATTTCCTGTGTTTTTTTTTTTTTGTTTAAAACCCGGTGTGTGGTGAGCACACCCATTTAGGCAATGCAAACACTGCTAGGGAGCCTCAGACACACCCCCCTTCCTTAGCTGTGCTTAGCTAAGGGCAAACACGGGCCACAGAGCTCCAATAAGCTTACAGCATGCATGACACTCCCCCTTATGAGGTAATCTACCTCTTATGTTTATACCATGGTGTTGCTGCACCTACACGGTTGGGTGCAAGCTAACACTGAGAGGAAATCTGTGATTCAGTACCAATCCCCTTATTTGCATAAAACTGACTGCTAATACATGGTTACAAAAGTGACATTCAGCCTTCCCTCTTAGCAACCACTATTCCATGGTATTGTTGTCATATGCATGCCATTGACTATTATGGCAGAATGCTGATTTTGGTTTAAAAGCTTATTTCCAACTTTTTTCATTATTTTCGGGCCGATCCCATTTGCGCACCGCTGCCCTACACTTAAATGGCCAAAATCGGCCCAAAAAATAAATAAAAGTTATTTTTTATAATGTTGCGACTATTTCCCATGCCAATGGCCATATATTTGGCCATTGGCATGCCTACTACATTGAATACATGCTTTCTTTGGAGCTGTCATGCCTCAGTTTTGTAATTTGCAGAAATGTATTCGGTTAGTAGCCAAATACATTTCTGCAGGTTACACTATTCCTGCACAGATGCCTGCCTGCTTCCTAGATCACTAATTCACCTCATTTGCATGGTTTTCACCTGCAAATGGGGTAATTACCATACAGGAGCTGTGTCCGTGCAGGAATAGTGTAGGAGCAATCATTCCTGGATGGCTCATCACTCATATTGCATGCAGCAGCTCTTGCACTATTCCTGCACGCCATGCAGAGCTTGCTGAATCCTGGGGGAATGCCATTTCTAATCATTAATCACTCTCACCTTTTGCAGAATGCCTTCCTCTGTCCTAGACAAACAAAAAGAATATAATCCTCAGTTCTCCACCTCCCAATTCATTCTTCTGTAATCTGAAACTAACTGTAAATGCAGCATATGTGACAGCCAATTCCATAAAACAGATAAAATCATCAAAGATGAACATAAAACATTAGAGAGCGAAGTAGCAGTAAATGACATCCTCAATATGCACCCAGGTTATCCATGCACACTACTAATATTTGCAGATAAATAACATCTCTCCTCCAAAAGTACAAGTCATGAACAGAGATTAAAGTACAATCCATTTTAATGAAGCTATAGGATACCATAAGGCCTCTGATAATTTCAATAAGTGACATAAATGCCTTGATTTCTTTTTTTTTTCAAAAAAGTTCAACACATTTTTGTGATCTAGCCTTATATGCTGTATCAAAACTTTTGATTAAAATATAATTTTGCAGCCAGTGTTTAAAACTTCTTGTTTGACAGCATTTCATTTTTCATAGTTCATAAAATGTTCCACAACAGTGTTTGTTTCAGTTTTCAAATGTTGTCTGAAATTCTTCCTCTCCCTTTCTCTCAGTTTTGGACTGTAGGAATTCTGTTCTTGAAATAATAGGCTCAGCAATGAAGATAGGCGCATCCTCTCACTGTTGCTAAACAACTCCTTTGCAAAATGTACCTCCTTACACCTTGCCTTCTGCTAAATGGAGCCAAAGTAAAGGAACTTAGCTCACAGCTTTCCCTCCCGTTTTAGTTGGCCAACCTGGCATTAGCTACTTAGAACCATTCCTCCATTGCCAGTTCCTGGCCTGGACCCACTGTTCAAACAGAAATTGGCTATAGCACAATCAGGTCATTATCTCTCTCCACTAGATAGCAACAATTAATGTTTAACTTTTTTTCCTGCAGGTAATCACAAATTCCCTTTTCCTAATCAGTATAATCACGCTGGACATTTTAGGAATATATGTTTTTTTGAGTGGATTATGTTATTGTAATCAGGGCTACATGTTGCAAAGATTGATGGATGGTGAAAGCATGAGAAATGTCACATCTTGAGTAATTAATCAATAAACTAAACTGTGTTATCATCATAAGTTAGGCCTGAGGAAACATAGTCACAGCCAAGATATTTAGTCCTATTCTGAATAATTGGCCAATACATTCCTGCAATTAAGTGTGAATCAGTAGATTGCTCTGTAATTCCTTATTTTATCTATTTAAACTTTATGTTTTCACAAATTATAAAATCAATGGAAAAAGAATAAAAAGCATTCAACTCAAAAACAATTCTGAGCCAACATGTAAACTGAACAAAGCATAAAAGATACACTAAATATAAGGGCTTATAAAACAGTTATAATTGGAAGGTGTCAAAATTGAGAAACTGAAAACTGAAGTAAATTTCTCCTCCAGAGTCTACTAAAAAGATAAAATATCAAAGACCTCTGAATGGAAGACTGTGCTTCACATGCCCATATCCAGGATGATAGCACATTCCAGAGAACAGGAGCAAGGTATAGGAAATTAACTCTACCTAGGCCTTCTAGCTGCATGTCAGGAATGGCTAGCAGCAAATTTCCAGGTGACTGAATCTGCCTAACCAACAACAGTGACAGTTCTTTCAGATGCATAGGACTAAGATTATGAGAGATATGTCACATAAAAATCAAGATTTTATGCTACAATCAATAGGCAGTCAGCTCAAATCTCAAATCTCGAAGTTCTGTGATGGTCTGCTGTGGTATAGGCACATAGCAGAATTCTGAAACTGCTGCAGATGTGTTATATCACTATATGAAAGAAAGAAGTACAGAACACTACAGTAGTGTCCATCAGGACAATACTAGCTCATTCACCCCCATCAGAAGGTCTGAGCTAGATAAAAATAATTAATCCAGATGATATTTCTGAGATGAAAATAACATGCTTTCATGGTAGCTGACACCTGATCCCCAAAAGTCAGCTATCAAGAATTATGTCCAGATTATGAACCAGGGACACAAATGCCAATTGATTATTGCCAGGAATAACTAACAGGAATACTCAATGGAAGGACAGTGGCATGCACAAGAAAAGCTTCAGACATGGGGGTAATGTTTTAATTGACTTAAGCATGTTCAGTCAAGAATAGACTCCAAGCAGTCTTCTACAGTGGTGAAATCTGGTGCTAAACTTGAAGTGTTAAGAAATACCATTTCTTAGAATTATTACTCTCTGGGCCAACATGTCAGGAGCGGCCTTAGGTCAACTGGTGCCCTAGGCAAAGGGCTCCACGGCGCCCCCACCACACCACCTGGTGCTCCCATCCTGGTCCACCAACCCCAAATAAATACTGCAAAAGCGCCCCTGCTAGAGTGGCACCCTAGGCGGCCACCTAGTTGGCCTATGCCTAAGGCCGGCCATGCAACATGTATATGGGGAATAATAAAGGAGCCAGAACTGAGCTCTGTGGTATGCAGCACTCCAATGTGTAGCTGTGTGATGAATTTAAGCCAGATACTACATGCTGCGAGTGCCCAGAAAGGTAACATCTAAAGTAATTTAGAACTGTACTAGTCATACTGCAATAGTGATTCAGGTTTTAAATCAGGATCCCATGTTCCACACTATAAAAAGCTATAGTGAGATTGAATAGAATCAGAATAAAATATTCCCCCTGTTATCTCACCAGCAGGAGACCATTCACAGCTTCTATAACAGCTGTCGTCATACTATGCATAGGTCTGAAGCCAGACTGACAAGGATCGAATAACTCATGAGTCATCAGCTGGGAATATAACTGTGTATAAACCATCTTTTGATAAAACTGGAAATTCCTTTCCTCACATTTTGGAAGTCCTTGTATATATTATTTCTCAGTCCACAAACAGGTGATGTTACCAGTATGACCCAAATCTTTTTTGTTTGTTGACACTTTGAGGAAAGTAGATAAAAAAATATGTAGACAAGTCTGCTGCATGGTATAGAATAAATCCACAGTCACACCCCAAATTACCAAGGACTAAACAGAGGTATAGTAGATAGAGGAGGAGACTGGGGAAGGAGATGAAGGATGGGGGAGTACTCACTTGCCACTGTGTAGGAGGGACAGGACACTTGTCGTAAGTGCATACTTAGCATTAATTTCCCCAGCTGGAAACCAGACAACTTAAAAGGAAGCATCTGCTTCTAAAGGGACCAAGCTATTTGTGGGATTACATCACTTAAAAAAGTGATTAACAGACCCCTGCTGTGCTTTGCATTCCCACCCACAAGGTGCTGTTGGGCAGACATGGGGAATGGTAGAGTTTAAGCTAATAACCCCTTTCATAATTGTTGAATGATGGCTCCAGTAAAATTGCACTGTCAAGGTGGGAGGTGGCATGTTTGGAAGCACAGGAAGTCAACAGGCATGGATTAGTAAAAATTAATAAACTATTAAAGAGAAAAGTGCAGGTAGAAATAGTCCAGCAAATTAGAGAGCTGTGTAGATAATTCCTTACTCATGGTAAATTTAGCTACTAAATAGCAGTGGCAATTTTTAAAAAAGTGCCCAAGAGATTTAATCACAAGCACGTCATAGTACTTAGATGTACACTCATTAATTTAGATACTCTGCTCATAACAATGTTAGATTTGTCATCTGGCAAATGGAAAACTTTACCTAAATAAGCAATTCTTATAATCAAAATGCTATTCTATTCCGCAGTATTCCATGAAGGGCAGAATAACCAAAATGATATGTATGCAGAATACATAATAAAATGTTAAAGACAGTCAAATGTAGTCCCTTTTAACCCATCTCCCTTCAGTGAGTATAAAAGATCAAACTCTGACTACTGTACAGGTGACCCAAGTTTAAATTAGCAGGTTTGAAACTTGGAGGAACTGTCAGGTAGGATGAACATGCTCATCCTGCGGTGGAGGATGCATGCTGATGAAGACAGATAGCTTGTCAAACTCTGGTAGAGGCTGATGCTCAGAAATACTGGTATGCAGGTAGTCCAAGGAGTAACAACTGCCTAACACCTGGTGTGGACATACAGGCTACACCTCATTTTCTGCCCAAACCACCTTGTAGAGCATCAGTATGAAGGGTGAGAGAAGGTAGAAATTATAAAAAAAAACCTGCAACAGTAGAATTATTTTTCACTTGACCCAGTTCCACCTGAAGGTGCATGATTGAAAGAACCAAGACAACCTACTCACAGAGGGTTGGAGTACTTCCCATCACTAGATTTTTCCAAAAGAGAAGCCGTTTCCTAGTATGGGTCAATACTGGGGAGCTGCCGCAATGTTTGAATCTTGAAGGATGGGAGTATAAGGGAGCTGGCTATGTTGGACCCTAAAGTCAGTATGTAAGTAAGCAATATCTGGATCCTATACTACAGAGGTGCACCTCTAATAGAGAACCAATCAAGTTTCTGAGTTATGCAGACTGAGTGTTCTAATTTTGAATCAAACTGAACACAGGTACAATGAACACTTGCTGTTTGTGATGAAAAAGATGTTCCTGTTTATTTACAAATGCTGACTTCTGCAAGGGATGATATCTCAAGACTTATCCTGACCACTTTAGAAGTGCTGAATGTGAATGCTTCATGGTAAGCAGCCAACTGACAATCTAATCTGCGTGCAGTACAAAACATATAACAGTGGTGACATAGTCTGTTTTAGAGCATGTGTGACATTGTAGCATCCTGAGAATAAATAGTAAATTCATTTTTTATATCTAGTGTGATGCCTCATATTGCTGCTGTATCAGTCACCTCCTTTGGCACAGTCTATTTTCAGTTATAAAGAAATAGCTGGAAGAAATTGGTTTAGAGATGCTATCTTTCTTGTAAATGGGCTATTTTCTTACCGTTCTCCAGCCTTGACCTCATCATAATAGTGTGCAATGATTAGAGGCAACTCTGCAGAGTTCAGCATGTCTCACTAGCTGATTATCTCCTCCTCCCCTTATGACATCAGCTATTATATTACTGGCCTCCACCCAGTGTCAGTCATCCAAGATCAACCTCCAGTCCTTGTTCCACTTGGTCTGAACTGCAAGCCATTAATTCCTTGTTCCCTGCCTTGTCTGCCTTCCATAGTAAATTGAGCAATATTCTGATTCCAGGTCACCAGCAGCATTGAATGATGTCTTGCTCCTGCAATGAAGTTCTGGCGAGTAGCAGGTTCATGTCATAAGAACAACAAAATGTAATTAAGTTTAGTTTTAATTTCTCTGTTTTGCAATACCACAAGGCAAAACTTAAAACTCTGAACGCCTGAAATTTGAAAGACAAAGACACATGAGAATCATTTGATTATGGTTTCTAAACATTTTACAAAATCAGATTAGGCTAGATAGTGCATTTTGCACAAATGATTAAGCTAGCAAAATGCTTCACCATTTGGAGATTTGATGATCATATATGTTTACCCACAAGGGGTCTGTGAGAGAGGGTACTAAATGTTTTTACTTACAATGTTTTAAGATATACTTATTTGAAATTTTGTTTGACAAGTACTGTATTTAAATAATCCACAGTCTGAAAGATGTGTTTTAGTTTAATTGAAACACACTACAGGATAGATTTTTACCACTACTCTATAATGTGATGTGTAAAGCCCATTTACAGAAAGTGTTAAATGTTCTTACTATACAATTCCTTATAAAGATTTGTCTACTTCTGATGATACTTTTAAGCACTTACAAAAAGAAAAGGCTGAGCAGAAGTTGAGTCATGTGACACATAGAGTATGGCGCAAAGTGGGTTATAGAAAAAGTTGAAAGATATATTTTAAGTGAGACAATTTGTAACATGATGGCTTAATTTCCCTATTTTTTTCTGAGAGATGCTACTTTGGGATCCTACACCTGAGATATTTTTCACAGATGCATCCATGTCCAGAGGTACAGTTAAAACCGCATTTAGATATAAAAACATATACAAACTGAAGTTTAATCTCTGTGATCATGAGCTCATTAACAGCTGAACTGGAACTTTCCGCAATTTAAGAAGTACAATGTAAACTAAGTACTGAAAAAATATTTATACAATCAAAGGGAACATTTCTGCATTTTTATGAAATGCAGGCATGATAATATGTACATTTTAATCATATTACAATAACACACTTCATCTTCCATTAGAACATGTATTTTATAAAACAGTGGAACACATTGCAAAAATATTTTACTTAATTTGTACAATTCTTTATAATCTCACTTTGCAGATTGCGGCCTAGCATAAGGCTAATGACCCATGCTCATGAAGCAAGATGTTTTAGTAAAATGTACTGTGCAAAAGCTTTTACCAAACAGCTTTTTAATATTGTAAATAGATTTTCCACTGCAGGTTGTTTCTAAGTGGATTAGTTCTCTGATGTGTCCTGACAGAGCTGCTGTTAGGGATATGCCATTAACATTGTCTGTCATCTTATTTTCCCTGATATCCAGCACAGCAGACTTATATTTCATAATTTGTATTGCTATCACTGCTGATTTATAAATGTGCAAATTATAATTAACAATGACCTCCACTTCTATTAAATATTAAATCATTCCTGTAGCGTAGACTTTTTACAGCAGATGGAGCCCTGTGGTATGCAAATATTCTTCCATTAAGCAGTCAGCTCTTTCTGCATAAGTTTAAATTCTGAATCACTTTATTTCCTTATATGCTTCAGACACCATTTTTTCCAGATAATAGTTGAGGATACTGTATTCTAATGCTATAACATTGATTCAATTAACTGATTAATTATCTGCCATTTGTTAGCTATAATTGCTTGGTATACTGATGGATGCTACATTGCGTAGTAAGAGGCATTTTGTGATTATTTTGTCTGAAGTTCAAAATGCTCTGTACAATTTATTCCAAAATACATAAAAGCTTTTAGAGAGCAATACTGTATCTTGAACATTCTATTAAAATGTAGTCTGCAGATTCAATAAAATGTATTTCAAGTATATTAGATAAGTATAAGATGTAATAGATGTTCCGTACATGGAAGGTAATATAGTGGGCCTACATTTATCAGGTAACCATGGAGCAGTAAGAAACAGTAATGGACTCTTGCTTCTTCTGAAATATATTAAATGTGCTTCAGTTATATCTTATATGTGGTAAATGACTTTGTGTGGAGAATACTGCATGAGATTACCAACCCAAATCCACATGCCAAATTGCTGAGAAAACAGAACACTCATCATATAGATAGAGTTTGAAAAACTAGGATGATGCTAGTGGAGCAAACTTTACTGAAAACAGAAGAAAGGAAGACAAAAAGGAAAGCAATGTAGATAGAAAATTTGAGATAGACATAAGATCTAATCGTCTATTACACTGTGTTTACATATAAACAACACTCCTGCCAGCATTTCTAAATGCACAGTTTTCTTACCTCGTCTTTTACTAGACAGTTGTTTTCATCATTACAGTAGCATCAGCTACTAACAGGCTGAGATATAATTTAGTGTTTTGCCTTAATATAAGTGATTGATCAAAGGAAGGTATCTTTCTTATTAAAATTTTTGCATTAATGTTACTCTTCCTACTTTACGCAAAAACTGTAAATGAGTGCGCTGCACAGTTATGTACCCGCACAGTGCAACTCTATATGTACATTAAAAAAAAAAAAAAAGAAGAAAACAAAAAGCCCACAGCTGCTGTATCAGTTTGTAGTGGATGGTATATCCAGCACGAAGTTTGTGTGTGTTTCTGTGTGTGTGTGTGTGTGTGTGTGTGTGTGTGTGTGTATGTGTGTATGTGTGTGTGTGTCTTTCTCTCTGTCTGTGTGCATGTGCTGTGTCCTTGGGGTGTTATTGGTAACATTTATAAAAATATTCTATATAGTATCCTGAAATCTATTTATAAGATCAATATTTCTCACCTTTAGACTGATTTATATATGACTATATTTTAATGTTTGCTTTTTGTCTGCAGTACAAAAGTCTTCCTGTTTTAAGTAGTGCAAATACACACAATAATCTTATAGTGCGGGAGCATATTACTTTCAATCAATCATCCAAAATATGCAGTATAATTTCTTACCACCTCCACATAAAAAAGAAAATGAAAAAGACTTTCCTTAAGGTGAAGCAGCTATATATACACATTTAATCTTAATTGTATACATAGTCTTATTGTTTTGTGCAATCAGGATAAAAACTCACATGATAAGACATTCTCTTTTAGACCTAATTTCCTATGAATTAAGTTTATAATGGTGACCAGAATCTTAAACAGAGTCACAGAATGACGTATATGTTTTTAGATTATCAGAAAGGCATTAGTCGCAGGTACATAGCATGAATGCTACTTAATTTATAAGGCCAGCTGTAATAAACTTAACATGAGACTTATAAAAAGGTATAAAATTTGACTAAAAAAACTTTCATGATAGCTAAGTCCAAAAAAGAGAGGCATAGTCACTCTTATCTCCTAAAAATCTTCACTGCAATTGGCATGGGCTGGAGGAAACACTATGTAACATGCTTTTCCTTAAGAATAGATATAATGTTAATACTATGCTAACTGATATGCTCTATAGATCCCTTTGTTATAAAGTTAAGATGCACTGTTGTATGCTAATAAATATTCTATGAGACAATTATATTTACAACATTTCAGAATCTGGTATTTCCTAACAATGAAATTCAAATCAGTAACATCTGTCAGTGACAACATTTTAACAACATTTATAGCCCTTTGAATACTTGTGTATTCTATATGTCAGATATGTGTAGTCAATGAATCTTAAAGGTTTCTTTAGATGTCTTTCATATTGACTCTATAGCATTCTCAATCTTATATAAATGCTCTGACTCATTATGAACTCCTTCTGCACATTTGTCTCCACCCCACACACTGATTTTTGGTCTTTTTGGACTCCTTTTGTTCATGTCTGGAATTTTCAGTTCAGCTTTAATATATATTTCTAATATCTCTTCATAGTTATTGGTAACATTGAGATTCATCATTCCATGAGAGGGCTGTACGTACATTGAATTCTTCCATTCCATACTCTGTAAAGGCAATCTTGATTTTGTTCAATGCAGATGTTTTTTGCTTCTTCTGTAGATCTAAAAATCTGCTTCTTAAGCATAATTTGATCTAGGTTCAGGTGCTTCCTGCAGTATAACTCTTCAAACTGACCCTCAGTTGCCCTTTTTCACAAAACATATAAAAGTCCATTATGCCTTTTATAATAACTGTGCTGTTTTATTCATTTCTTTTCAATAGCTGAGCAATTTTACCTTTATTTTCTGCTAATAAGACAGATGAAGCTACATAAAGGGAGGAGCAATTAATACTACTGAGTTCACAAGGCAGGGTGCCTTCTGAAGAATTAGTTATGTTTCTGGTAATGTTATAGTTAGGAGGGGTTTGGGTGTCTTAAAATTCTATGTGAATATAATTGAGTTATGGTCACTGAGGGAGCTGAGTAATTTACAGACAGAATGAAGTTTCTGAGAGAAGATTGTAAGAATTTTTGGTAGATATGTTTGTCCTTGTGCTGTCTTAAATTATTTGTGTTAAGTTAGGCATTAATGTGAGTCTGTATAATTACACTCGAAGGAAGACGAGATTACAGTCCCATAAAATGATTATTTTTTTTTCTTAGTTAAAGAGATTATGAAATTGCAATGGAAGAGGGAGGGTTTATATAGGCTGGAGCAATGTGTATTTGGTGGATACTGATATAGTTAGTTGCATTAATGCCCAGATGCGGTTGGTGACTTTGCTTAATTTCATTTTTGCTATTATGGTTGCTGAGGCCATGTGTTTGTAATGAATGTTATGATGCTACCTTCCTATTTCTTGCTGGGTCGATTGCCAGTGAAGATAGTATAGTTTTGAGAGATACTCGGAGGGATCCATACATCCTTTTTTGGATTACTCTGCTATGCCCATTTTCATGGCATTATTTTGATTGAGCCATAATTCTACTTAAGTCTGTTTGCTATTAATGTACCATATGTTTATGTTACCCATTTTCAGGTTGAACGGGTCTGTGTTTAATTGTGTTTCTGTGGCTTGTAACAGAATTGCCAGTAGGGGTATGAGTTTAGTTCTGTAATTTGGAGTTGTGAATGGGGTACACGTGTGTGTGTGTGAGAGAGAGAGAGAGAGAGAGAGAGACAGAGAGCGAGAGAAAGAAAAAAGAGGTAGAGAGACACAGAGAGAAGAGTTTGTGTGTCATTGCTTATGAGTGACATTGCTATAAGAGGCCCACAAAAGAGGTCTATAGGAATGAAGTGCTGTGGAGGTAGAGGTGTATGTGATTAGAAAATGAGTCTGTGTGAGAAGGAGGTGCATATGGATAAAAACTATAACAGAAGTGACACAAAAAGCTGAATGTTCGAATTGTTAGAATAAGCATTGACTAGATTAGCAGGGGGACTGGCAATCACAGTTAAGACATGAGTTTTAAGATGTGGATAGGATAAAGATGGTTGAGAGGAGTGGTTAAGTAAGTATAAAGCCAGCCACCCATGTGGAGTCTGGTGATAGGGATTGCAGGGGAACAAGGTAGGAAACCAACTGGGACTCACATGAGTTAAACAGCCCACATATGCACAGTTCTGTTCTTTCTCTAAAGCCCTGAGGTAGTCAGTGTAACTAATTTCAGATAAGTAAGAAAACTTTATGTGTGAAAGACTGCCTGCGATGGAGACAAGTTACCAGCATACACTGCCTCATTGTTTAGAAAGAAGTTCAAATCAATACCTAAGTTGCAGGTCTAGCTGAACACAAACGTGAGTCATAGGCTAAAGCAGAAGATGTTCTGTTAGTCTCTAAAGTAGTGACAGTATTGTACCCTTGAATAGCAACATGATGCAGACAGAGAGGAATAGCAAACAAATAAACAATGTCTGTTTTCTAGTAACCTACAAATGTTAGCTAGGTGTCAGGTCATCATTTGGGTTCAGTTAGCTGCACCTTGTTGGGGAAGGAGATTTAAACTGCTATGATAACAAAGGTCCAGATTCTGTGCAGTTAAGAGGTTAATGGAAATCAGTTAATTCCAGAGCAGTGCTATATAGCATTTTAAAATTATTTGCCTAGTACCTTGAATAGCAGTCCAAAATTAGGCTAGCGGATATTGGCTGCTGGTAGACTACCTTGTACAGCTGCAAGAGAAGACCACTAAGTAGTGTTACAGTCTGCCTCATATCATGAGCAATTGGGATAAAACAAGGTGGTGGCAATGTATGAACAGTGGAAGGTGGCTTGCTGGTAATGATTTTCATGGCATAGCTGAATAAATAGTTGAAGATAGAGATATTGGGTAATGTGACTGGGACAGTTTAATAAGTTTGTTAAACCTATTGGCTCTGAAGGTAGGTGGGAATGTAGGGGAGTAATATGGCTGGAATAAATCTAATGACAGGGGAGGGGCAAAGTGGAGTCATTAGCAACGTGGCTGAACAGAGTGGGGCTATCCTTCCCTGAGAACTCCGGAAAAATCTGTAAAAGGCTTTTTCAACCCTGTAATAGAGAAGTGATAGTTAGAGACATGGGCAGGAAGAGGTACAAGTTAAGTAAAAGAGAAATGGGGAGAGGTGAGAGCAAAAACGGGGAGACCTAATTGAGATAATATAGTTTAGGAAGGCCCTGCATATAATGTGGAAATCATACTATGAAAAAGGAAATACAGGGTTGATTTTTCACAAAACACTACAAGAAAGATGGAAAAAGAAGACTAGGACATCACACAAATGTAAGGACTAGAAGACAGAGATACTGGGAAGGTTGTTGATTACTCACAGAAAGCCTAAAAGCTACAAACTATGCTGAGGGTTTCTTACAATAAAGGACAGATACAAAATGGTGCAACCAAAGCAGGCAAACAGCTAGAAGGAAACTGAGGTGCTGTCCCTTGTACTGCAGCACAAACTGAATGGCCACCATGAACTGACTTAAATATGGGGGGGGGGGGATAGCCAAGGGATGAATCCACTTCAGTAATTAATTCGTAGAGTGGAGCATAGGCTGCACTTCATATATGTGGCTAATGCTTGGTTTAGCTCATTAGGTTACCTCATTGTACTCTGTTTAAAATAATAGATATTCCACAGATTCCACATTCTGAGATACCCCACTTAGTTACCATGAAACAAGTTGACAGACTGCTCAAAAGCAAACCTTCTTCAGTTACTTGATGACCTGAATAAACTGTGCACTGTAATCCTTCCTGGGTGGATCCCCTTGCTAAAGGCACTGCGTGAGCCTTTGAATTCTGTTCCCATTTAAATAGTTGTATTGAGAAGGCAGTCGGTATCTGCACCAAATATAATGAGAAATTTAAAAACAAAGTCCTCGATCAATACTTGCATAAATGTTATAACCACAGAAAAAATATTATTTAATGTTTATAAGATATCTCATTCTACCTGCCTTAATAGCACATTTAAGCAAACTAGTAAAGTACATAGGATGCTTAAAGCTGGATATGTACTTAAGACAGACTCTAAAAACAAACATAACTACAGTTTTCTTTAATTGCATCATGAACTTAAGAATTAACCACAGTAATGTTTAGACGTAGTCCACAATAATGCTCCAAAACTCTGTCCCCCAAGGAAGCAGTTAATATCCTAGCAAATACAATTTTACACTGCCCACAGTTATATGTATTTTACAGATTTGGCTGTCCATACCACCCCTTCAGTTACTGTAAAATAAGTCCTGTCAGTCCCCTCAAAATGTAAGAACGCCTCATGCATGGGTCCTGATAACATATCAGGTTGCCTGGTTATCATTACCAGTTGTATCTGAATTCCTACTTAACATCTTTAATCTTAAGCATCTCCACTGGTTACATTCCCAAAGTTCAGAAAACAGCTATTATAATGCCATAACAAAAGGGTGGCTCAACCACAAATTCTGGAAATTATAGACCCATTAATCTCACTAGCATCATATAAAAAGCAATGGAATGTATTATCTCAGACATCATTAATCTGGACATTAATAATCTCTTAAACCTGGACTCTCATCAATTTGGCTTTGTCAAAGGAAGGTCCTACCTTTTTAACCGCTTTCATTTCTTTGAAAAAAATCACTGAAGCAGTGTATAGTGATTATGCAGAACATGCAGCATATGTGAACCTGGCCAAGGTCTATGACACTATTCCCAATGAAGACATTACTGACAGATGTGTAAGACAGAATGTAAAATCTTAAGTTGTGTGAGGGATAGCTAACTGGCAGACAGGTGGTTAGAGTCACAGGTGACACCTCTTAAAATGAAAAACTTACCAGTGATGTATGGTGGGGTTCGGCGCTGTGCCCCCTTCTTTTTGATATCTTTTCTCAGACCTTTAAGTCAACACCTCTGGTCTGTGGTGGTTATATAAGTTTGTATAGGACAGTAAATTTGGCATTAGTTAGTGTTTCATTAATTCGCAATTGCTCCTACATAGCTAAGACCATGCAACAATTATTGCAAGGGCAGTGCTCTCAAATATATTTAAGTAGCGGGGAGGGTGAGGGTGCACCTGCAAAAAAAGATTTTTAATTACTGTTATTTTTGATTATTTTAGATTCAATCTAAAATTATTAGTATAATGATGGTTGATATTTTGAATGTTTGGGGTTTGATGATGCACACCCAAACACACTGTTGTTGTTGTCTTTTGGCTTTTTCCGGTTAGGGGTCGCCACAGCGGAACTCTGGACTGCTAATGATTGGCAGTAGATTTTCATGAACGCCGAGGTGCCAGCTCGACGTTCAACCTTCAACGAAGGCACGCCCATTTACGCATGTCTTTCGAACGCCCACCCGACACACTGTTGTATTTGTCTTTCGGCTTTTCCCGGTTAGGGGTCACCACAGCGGAACTCTGGGCCGCTAATGATTGGCAGTAGATTTTCATGAACGCCGAGGTGCCAGCTCGACGTTCAACCTTCAACGAAGGCACGCCCATTTACGCATGTCTTTCGAACACCCACCCAACCGCGGGGAGGACATGCAGACTCCACACAGAAGGCAGTCCCTGCACTCTAGCCGAGAATCGAATGGGAGAACCTCTTGCTGTGAGGCAACAACACTACTGCTGCACCACCGCGGAAGTGCCACCCAAACACACTATATATATATATATATATATATATACACTAAGCAAAAAAAAAACCCTAGCCAAACTACAGTTTTCACATGGGATATCTTAAACTTCCTGCAATGGAGGCCCATGGGACATATGCAAATAACCCCCCTTACAAACACCCATGACCTTTTGCTTTTTAAGCCTTTAGGGAAACATTAAAGCTAATCCCCACTAGCTGAGGAACATACATATTTCAGCCTTTTTATTAACCTCATTAGCATATCATAAGTGGATTGCTTGACTATACTTTAGAAACACAGAGTATTTAAATCCAGCTGATGTCCATAAACATTAAGGTGCCTTCACAATAGGCCAACTAACCTCCAAACCAAAGAGTAAGAAGGCTGCGGAGACAAAGCATTTGGTACTAATTGGCAGAAAAACCCAGCCAATTTAAAGTTTTCAGTGTGTGATAGCTTAAACCTCATGTAATGGAAGCCCATTGGATATATGCAAATGATCCCTTAACTCACTCAAGCCTAAACACCTTTTTGTATACTTCTAGTTCACATCCATACTGCCTTATAGCATCCAGAAGTCTTTTGCATCTGCCTTTTTTTAGTAAAGTGACTTATATGCAGTATTAGAAAGGGGAAGAAATTATTAACAAAATTACATTAACATTGTTAGTCTAAGATGTCCTGCAGTGCAGATATTAATCTTTGTTTTTACTTATTATTCACATTTTCAAATCTCTTTTCATATTTTCATAACAATTCAATGTCAGTGCTAGTTTTTATCATACTGTACTGGAAATAGTGCAAGTTATTTGCTAGTAATTATGAAAATAAGCAATATTTCTCTATGTACTTGATACTTCAAAAGACAAGTGACTTACAAAACTGTTGCATGACATTAAGTGAACCATTAGATGTTGTTGAGGATAACAGTCTTTAATATTGCACTGTAAGTTGCACATCTTGAGAGATATCCAGTATTATTTATTTTGCTAATTATACAATTAAACATATATTTTCATATTTCTGTAAATATCTCAATAAATAAGACAACTTGTCAAATCTTCTAAGGGCCTCTTTGAGAAAAACCTAGCTAACACAGCCATGGATAACCATAAAACTGTTTACAGCTACGTATGTAACTTAAAAGGAAGGACCCAAGCATGTGCAGAATGAGTGATCAATGGTATCACACACACTGACCCCATAGGGATAGCAAACCAGCTAGCAGATAGGTTTAGTAAAAATTTCATCCCCCATCTCCTCCAAATCTACCACCCTACATATCTGAAGAACAGGTCATCAAAGCCTCGTCCAAGGCAAAAAAAACCCCACAGCCTCTGTGGGACCAGACGGCATCCCAGGTTGTCTTCTAAACAGCCTAAAACATCAAGTAGCATCACCTTTATGTACCCTTTTCAATCATAGCCTAACTGCAGGCTTTGTTCCTGCAGAATGGAGAACAGCAACAGTTGTTCTCCTCCACAAAGGTGACCTAGCACCATACCTAGGGAATTGCAGACCCATACCCCTGACCAGTCTCATCTGTAAGGTCATGGAATATGTCATTATGGACCTCATAAAAAAGACATAGGCAACCTCCACACAATGGATCCTACTCGATTTGGCTTTGTAAAGGACATATCCTGCCTGTTAAATCTTGTAGATTTTTTTTAAAATGTGATGAGCCATTGATGAGGACAAATCTGTGCACACAGCATACCTTTATTTGGCAAAGGCTTTCAACAAAATCCCACATTTAGGCATTACCAATAAACTTAGCAAACTGAATGTAAACCCCTTCCTAAGATGGGATGCTAACTAGCTCACAAACCAGACACACACTATCAAAGTGGGTGACTCCACATCAACCAACAGACCTTTTACCAGTGGGGTGCTACAGGGGTCAATGCTGGGCCCCGTACTGTTTGGTATATACTTCTCAGAAGTTAAGGTAAAAACTAAGGGGTTGTGGCTGATCTAGTTTGCAGACAGCTGCAAACTGGGTGCAATTATTGAATCCCCAAATGATGTCAGTATACTCCAAGAATGTCTTACACAGAACAACGACCGGTGTCTTAGTCACGGTCTCAAACTAAATGCAAAGAAATGCATCATCATTACCTTCGTTACAAACAATGTCCCTTCACACTATCAAATCAGCAGCAATACCCTAAGTACCCACAAAGTGGTAAGGGACTTGGATTTACAAGTTGACCGCGACCTTAACTTTGACCACCATATGCCTACTGCAGTAATGAAGGCTTTCTACATAGCACACTTGATTAGTAAAGGCATCTCCTCAAGAGCAAAAGAGGTTATAACCCTTCCATACTCGGCACTAATCTGGCCCATAATATAAAACTCCCTGTTTGCAATGTACCTTACAAAGCACCTGCAGCAATTAGAACGACCTCAGAGGTTTCTAACAAAGAAGATCAAGGGACTCCAGCATATGCTGTGCACAGACTAACTAAAGTCCCTGTCACTTTACTTTATATCATATAGATTTCTTAGGGGAGACTAATGCCTTCTTAAAGAGCAATCTCAGACTCAAACCTATTGAACTTGCTGCATATCCATAAATTAAACGGGACTAGGGCCACCCATTCCAAGTACCTAAATATGGCCTGTGACTTAAGTAGGATGTGCTGGAGGGATAAATTTATCTCCCAGCGACTGCCGCATCTTTTGTATAGGCTACCTATTCATGTGAAACAGAGCACCTCTATGACACTGTTCAAAAAGAACCTGGACGAGTGGATGGGGCACAGTAAAGTCTTGTCAGGACTAGTGCCCACAACCCTCCTGGACATGGACAGTCATTACTAAATGCAATATTGGGTATTAAATAACATTTCTATGGTATTGCTTTGGGATGAAGCGCCTAGGCATGAAATGACCTCCGGGTCGATAGACTAACAATCTCCTATGATCCTAATAAACATGTACTTAATATGGGAATTTCTTATTGTCATGTGAAAGCTTATATCTGTTGTTCTAATAGTATATGTCCAGGATGTACAGTTTTAATTATATGAAAATGTGTTTGTGAAAGTTTACAAAACATATAAGCTGGGGTTTGTGTGCATTTTAATATAGGTTCATAGGTTCATACTAGGCTATCTGCCCTGGGGCAATTATAAGCTTAGCCCGATTCTGTATGGCTTACGCCACCCCTTGATTTGAGTATACTGTGCCCTTTTTAAGGTTTAGTTTACTGTGCCTCTGTCCAATAGTGACACGGGAGTAATCCCTGGGACAAACCTACGATCCCCCATCCACCTATCGAGATTCTTCTTGAAGAGATTCAGTGAGGTGCTCTGCCTCACATGAACTGGAATTCTATTGCAGAGCGAAGGGAGCCTGTGGGTTATGAACCTGTCCCTCCAGCAAGTTCTATTTATTTCTGTGCTGAGGTTCAAGTCCCTCGAGCGTGTGGCTCTAAGGGATTTAGATTTACTGAGGTGGAGCATGTCCATTAATTCTGGATTTGACATAGCTTTGTATGTCAGGCTTAGATCGCCTCGAAGTAGGCGGTATGCAACTGAGTAGAGCTGGAGTTTTTTTAACCGAGCAGCATATGGCATCTGTATGAGACCCTTGATCCTCTTGGTGAGATAATTTTGGGGTCTTTCTAATTGCTGCAGGTGTCGGGTAAGGTACATCCCAAAAGGGGCATTGTATTCTATGATGGGCCTGATGAGGGATGAATAAAGGGGCACGATTACCTCTCTTGATCTAGATGTGAAACCCTTCGTGATGAGGTGGGCTATGTAGAAGGTCTTTCTAACCACTTTGGCAATGTGGTTTTCAAAGGAGAGATTGCTATCAACTTGGGTCCCCAGGTCCCTAATAACTTTCTCTGTACTTAATGGGTTTCTGCCTATGTGGTAATTTGTGGGCACATTGTTTTTGCCAAAGGGTATGACTATACATTTTTTGGCATTTAGCTTTAAACCATAGTGCTGGCACCAGTTATTTGTCTCTGTGAGACCTTTTTGAAGGATGTTTGTGTCAGCTGGAGAGTTGATTATGGCGCCCAGTTTGCAGTCGTCTGCGAACTTGATGAGCCATAGTCCTCCCACGTTTGCCTGTACCTCGGAAAAGTATATACTGAACAAGAGTGGTCCCAGGACAGAACCCTGTGGGATGCCACTTGTGACCGGTTTTGAGTCGGACATGGCTCCAGCAACTCTCACTCTGTGGGTTCTGTCTTTGAGCCAGTTTGCGACCCATCTTGTGACATAGGGGTTTATATTTAAGCTGGATAGCTTATCTATGATGCCCGAGTGGGGTATTGTGTCAAATGCCTTTGCAAGGTCCAGATAGGCTGTGTGGACTACCTTCCCTTCATCTATGGCTTTGGTGACTGTTTCGAAGAAGTCAACCAGGTTCAAAAGGCAGGATCTGCCCTTGACAAAGCCGAACTGGGTAGGATCTAGTGTCTGCAGGTCCCCAATGTCTTTGTTTATGAGCTCCATGATGATCCTCTCCATAGCCTTGCAGACTAAGCTAGTCAGGCTTATGGGGCGATAGTTTCCAGGGTCCGTAGAGGCTCCACCTTTGTGGAGTGGGACCACTGTTGCTGTCACGCCATTCTGTGGGCACATATCCTGTAGTGAGGCTGAGATTGTATAGCTGTTTTATTTGAGGGATTAGTTCCTCTTGGAGTTCATGTAGGACGCAACCTGGGATGCCATCTGGTCCCATGGAAGCAGTGTTTTTTGCTTTGGAGAGGGCAGCCTTCACCTGAGCATCAGAGATGTTTGGGAGGCAGCCCTCTGCCGGGATAGGTACTTGCTCTTTTGGGGGGGGGAGAAGTTTGCACTGAACCTGTCTGCCAGGATATTGGTGATGTCTGTGGGTTCAGTGTATTTTTTGTCATTTAGAATCAACTCAGAACAAGTCTGGGAGTTGCATCCCAGGTTTCTAACATAACTGAATATATTAGAGTATATTAGAGTATTTATGAAAACGTGTGAACACACTGAATATTACCACTGTAAAGAACATTACTTAGTGATAACATTGCTACTTGTACAGTTTTTTTAGCTTTTATTGTTCACAAAACATTTAAATATGTTTATTTTATGCCTTTTAAGTTTATTTTCAGAAAATGGTCTGGAAGGCTAGATGTGTGTAGGCTGCAAGAAGTGTGAAAGTCCACACATGTAAGTGTTAATGAGTTAGGGACATGAAGTGTTTCAGCTATATGGCTTATGAATGACTATGACTTTTTACATGTTTATGGATACATTAAAGCCAAAAACTCCAAACCCCATTAGCTGTGAAAAAATTGGTTGTAACCTTTCTATTGATCTTATCAGCACAGTTTAAATAGATTGTTTGGCTATACTTTAGAAATATAGGGTCCTAAAAACCAACTGATGCCCATAAACATTAAGATGCCTGCATAATATCCCAATTAACATCCAAGCCAAAAAGTAAAAAGATCACGTAGACGAACCATTCAGAACAAATTCCAAGAAAAACCCAGCCACTTTAGAGCTTTTACTGTGTGATATCTTAAACCTTTATTGGGGATCTGTGGGATATAAAAAAATGACCCCTTAAAGACAGATCTATCTATCTATCTATCTATCTATCTATCTATCTATCTATCTATCTATCTATCTATCTAGCTATCTATCTATCAGAATGCATACATACACACAAATAGACACACACAGTCATACACATATAACACTGAAATCTCTATATGTCAGAGTAGGGGGAATACTTTGAGATACCACAATCTTTGCATTAGTATATACTTATTTTTTTTTCACTTAAGTACTTGTTGTTTCAGTGATCAAATTCACAATCCTCATAATTTCAATGGGCACCCAGAACAATAATATTCATAATGACAAACAATTACAGCACTATTGCAGCCTACTCTCCACTGCTCTATAGCCAGAAAAGGGAAAAAATACACTCCCCACTGTACCACAATCTTGGGATAAACACCTACCACCATACTTTTATGCTTTGATTGTCAAGGAATTTGCATCAATGTTGTAATGTCAATGTTCTGGATGTTCAAAAATGTGATATAACCAGAGTCTGAAGTCTGTGTTGCTAATAGGAACATACAACAGCAAAGACTAAGCAGAGGGCTTCAGCCCTATTTTGGTAGTGTGAGTCAGGATAGAGTTAGAGCAGGACCTCAAGTAAATAAAATGAGGTGTATGCTTACCTATAATAGGAACACTGAAGCAGTAACAAATATTATTAGGCAACATTGGTCAATTTTAAGGGACACCCCAGCATTAAAGGAAATAGTAGGGGATCCACCATCTTTTGGGTACAAAAGGAAGAACACTTTGAAACAGATGTTATTTTATAAGGCGCAACCCAAGGAATTCTTTAAAGTAGGAAATGTGAAACAAGGTACATTTAAATGTGGGAATTGTGTTTACTGCAAGCATATGTTCACAGAGAAATCCATTATACATCCCATGACAGGTAGAGAGTTTGTTTTACATGCATATGGGAATTGCAACACAAGCAATTTAATATACTTAGCTAAGTGTGAAATCTGTGATGCTTTTTATGTGGGCATGACAAACAGGAAATTTAAAGAGTGTATAGCCTGTCATCTCAGTGATATTAGACATAGAGTAGTTACAAATGCTCTTAGTAAACACATTATAGAGAAAGGTGATCAACATAGTTTTAAGTTTATGATTTTAAAAGTAATTTATAGACCATTGTGGGGTGGGAATATAAAACTTTTAACTGAAAATGAAGAGATGAGATGCATTTTAAGAATGAGAGCATTTGTACCACCTGGTATTAATGACAGTTTTACTTTAAAGCCTTATTTAAATATGCTGCATCAGAAGGTGTAATTAGAGTCATGTGACTTTTTAAAATGCATTTAAGTTATGTTGTTTAATTGACAGTATTTATTTTGCCTGAAGAAGCCTTCAAGGCGAAAGTGTTTACTTGCGAACTTGAACCTGGATTAGACATTTGTTGTTTTAGAGTGTTTCCAGTTTTCTTTTTCTGTTTGGAAATACCAAAGTATACAAATATCGAACTGCTAAAAAACAATCTTGCAAGATCAAAATCTAAAAGAACAAAAAAAACATGTTTTTTGTAGGGGCAAAGTCCCCTACAACCCCACACCCCCTATTAATTATATATATCAACTCAGCTCGGCAAACTCCTCGTGGTGTCCTGCAGAGTTCTACAGCAGCATAGAGACTAAGGAGAGACTTTGGAGTAATTAAGTATCATTTTTCATGCTTCTTCTTCTTGTCGGTAGCTATTCCCGCCTAAAACGCCAATTCTAGTGTTGTTGTGATTTAAAAAGCTCGTTTTTGTTACATAGTGTACTTATTGTTACCTGCACTTGTAAAAAGTATTATTTGTGTCTAAATTAACTGTTTAACTGTTGTAGGCTACACACTCAAGTGCAATAGCCTTTTTCTGTGCATTTAAAGTGTTTTACTGACTGTATTTTGTATCTTGCCTTCTTGAAAAAAAAAACAAAAAAACAAAAAAGATACTTGTTAATTTCTGCCATTCTAAGCTAGTTTAGTCTGATTTTCAGGTCCTTGCTGAATCCGGGGCTATGTTACAAATTTCTGTGTTTGCCCATACCTTACTTGGATAGGAGGAAGTTTCTCTGTTCACCAGTGAGAGTGGGGAGCTTTGAGCAGCCTATCTGTTCTTGGAGGAGTGGTTTCTGCCCAGAAATTAGTAATTGATTGGCCATTTTGGGCTAATTCCTATGTCTTTCATTTCCCTGCTTTAAAAGCCGCTTGTGTGCGGTTTTGCGCTTGTATACAGCTCGGCAAACTCCTCCTGGTGTCCTGCAGAGTTCTACAGTGCAGAGAGACTAAAGAGAGACTTTGGAGTGATTAAGTATCATTTTTCCTGCTTCTTCTTGTTGTCTCTAGCTATTCCCGCGTAAAACGCCAATTCTAGTGTTGCTGTGATGTAAAAAGCTTGTTTTGTTACATAGTGTACTTATTGTTATCTGCACTTGCAAAAAGTTGTATTTGTGTCTAAAGTAACTGTTTAACTGTTATAGGCTACACACTCAAGTGCAATAGCCTTTTTCTGTGCATTTAAAGTGTTTTACTGACTGTATTTTGTATCTTGCCTTCTTGAAAAAAAAAACGAAACAAAAAAAGATACTTGTTAATTTCTGCCTTTGTAAGCTAGTTTAGTCCGATTTTCAGGTCCTTGCTGAATCCAGGGCTGTGTTACAAAGTTTCTGTGTTTGTCCATACCTTACTTGGATAGGAGGAAGTTTCTTTGTTCACCAGTGAGAGTGGGGAGCTTTGAGCAGCCTATCTGTCTTTGGAGAAGTGGTTTCTGCCCAGAAATTAGTAGTTGATTGGCCATTTTGGGCTAATTCCTATCTCTTTCATTTTCCTGCTTTAAAACCCGCTTGTGTGCGGTTTTGCACACCGGGCAGTGCCGGTTAGCTAGGGTTAAACTATTCCCAGCTCCACAAAGTCTCCTCTTCAAATTTTCCCTTGAAACTAGTCAAATCTTCAACTTAAGCACTCTAGCCATTCACTTTACAACTCATAACTTATAGCAAGCACCAATAAACCCCTAGCATTAGACCCTCCTATACTACAAGGCTCTCTATTTGTCCCTACAGGACAATCAGCAAAAAAACCCACCTTACCTATCCAGGCATGTCCAAAGGGTAGTTTCAGGTGTTCTCTCCAGTCCAGCTGGTGAATCTGGGCATCTTGAGGCAATGTTACAATTGACTCATGTATGCAGACAACCCTCTCCTCCTACCACCCAACACAAATATATGTGAGAGATGCAATTATACACTGGAGGCCAAGCTCTCTCAACCCAAGGCTGGAACAGCCAGTCATGAGGAGAAGGGAATTACTTGCACCACACTACCAGCCTCACATAAACTTATCATACCTGCACCAGCAAATAACACACATAAATACACAAAAACATACCTGGAGGCTCTAAATAAAAATCTGCAAAAGCAGCAGAGACCTTTAAAGCAGACAACCAAGCAACCTCCACCCCCCCCCCCAACACAAACCACGAAACACATACTTCACAAAAATCAGTGTGCCACGCAATCGCAGCCCTTAAGGCTAAATAACACACCCAACACACTGGTAATAGGTGACTCTATAGTCAGGCACACTGACGTCCCGCTCACTAGGCTGAACAAGGAGAAGGTTACTGTCTGTCGGGTGCCGGGATCCGCCACATAACACAAGCACTCAGGTCACTCCAAAACAAGTACAAATATGACTCTGTCATTGTCCATCTTGGTGTGAATGACCTGAGATGTACCTCCCTGGACTACATGAAAAGAGACATGGAGGAGCTCTCTGATCATGTAGCCCAGGCCGGTATGACCCTGACCCTGAGTAGTATCCTGCCCTCACCTAGAATGATGCTGCAGTATAAAGAAAAAATTATCAGTTTCAACAATTGGCTAAGCTTCTGGTGTCATTCTAAGGGGATCCAGTGTCTGTCAGCCTGGGATGACATGCTCGACAAGCCACATTGCTTCACAAGAGACGGCTTGCACCTGTCACCCTTAGGCTTTTAAATACTGGCCAAGGCCCATGCCACCCCCATAGTGCCTTTTTTAGGCAAGGCTCAAAAGACAAACCCACCTCCTCAAACAGCACAAGAAACAAAAAACTGAGGGTAATGCTTCTCAATGCCAGAAGTCTAAACCTCAACATGCATGCACTCGAGGCACTCATCAGTATGGAGGAAATCGATATCTGTGCAGTAACAGAAACCTGGTTTAAGGCTCCAGAGAGCACCCCAGCACTATCAGGTTAAAACTCATACCATGCTTTTCGGCCACAGAACCTGGACCGAAACACAAAAGGTGAAGGTGCATCCATATTCATCAAGGATACCCACACCTCCAGGTTAGTTGTGCAGCACGATGCCTCACAGACCATCCATGTGCAACTAACAATGGGCAAAACTACATTCCAAATTGTAGCTTGCTACAGATCACCCACCATGTCCCAGGACCCCCATTCAGCATTTCTGAAAACACTGGAAAATATGAAGGTCCTACCTAACACCGTGATATTGGGAGATTTCAATTACCCAAACATAAACTGTGAAAACTGCTCAACTACTCAACTACTAACTCCTTTGCCCAATGCTTCCTGGAGTTTATAAATTCAAATGCCCTGGACCAACTGGTCACCACTCCCACAAGAGGTGACAACATATTGGACCTGGTCATCACCAACATGGGGGACCAATGTTCCATACCGGAGGTAAAACCCTCACTGGTTAGATCAGACCATAAACTAGTCACTCTGGACATCCACATCCCGACCCCACCCCCTGACAAGGAACCCACCGTGAAAAACTTTTCAAAAGCAAACTTCTTACTACTTAAGACCGAGGTGGTAAGTTTCAAAGCTCCCATGGTAAAGGATAATGCTGTCCAAGCTGTAGAATCCTTTACAAATGCACTCTTTGAGCACCTACAAGAGTGCATGGATTGGGCTATCCCAAGCAAAATCAAGACTCACTCCTCCAAAAAGAGGAAACCAGTCTGGTGGACCCCTGCCATAAATAAGCTATACAATAAAAGGAGGACACTAGTACAAAACAAAACAAAAAAAAATTCTTGTTTCCCGCCTTTTCTAAGCAAGTCTAGTCCAGTTTTCAGGTTCTGCTGAATTCAGGGCTGTGGTATAAATTCCTGTGTTGCCCATATCCTTACTTGGATAGGAGGAAGCTTCTCTGTTCACCAGTGAGAGTGGGGAGCTTTGAGCAGCTTATCTGTCCCTGGAGGAGTGGTCTCAGCCCAGAAACCAGTAGTTTATTGGCCATTTTGGGTTAATTCCTATCTCTTTCATTTCCCTGCCTTAAAACCCACATTTGTGTGGTTTTGCACACCGAGCAGCGCCGGTTAGATAGAGTTAAACTATTCCAGGCTCCACGAAGTCTGCTCTTCAATTTTTCCCTTAGAACTAGTCAAACTCTCAAATTAAGCACTCTAACTTTCCTTTTACAGCCCAGCACTTTCTCCAAGCCCTCAGTAAGCACTAATAAACAGCTAACACTACACCCCCCTTTACTATACAGTAGTACAAAGCTCCCTATTCATCCCTACCGGACAATCAGTAAATCGGTTCATTTACCCATACAGGCGTGTCCAAAGGGCAGTTTCAGGTGTACTCTCCAGTCCAGCTGGTGAATCTGGGAATTTTGAGACAATGTTACAGTTGCCTCATGTACACAGACAACCGTCTCCTCCTTCCAACAAACACAAATGTATGTGAGAGATGCAACTATACAGCCAAACTGGAGGCCAAGCTCTCTCAACCCAAGGCTGGTACAGCCAGTCAGGAGGAGAAGGGAAACACTTGCACCACACTCCCAGTCTCACATACAACAGTCATACATGCACCAGCAAACAACACACATAAATACACAAAAACATACTCGGAGGCTCTAAATAAAAATCTGCCTAAGCAGCAGAGACCTCCAAAGCAGACATCCAAGCAACTTCCACCCTCAAACAACAACCACGCATCACATACTTCACAAAGTCAGTGTGCCACGCAACCACAGCCCTTAAGGCATAACAACACACCCAATACACTAGTAATAGGTGACTCTATTGTCAGGCACACTGACGTTCCTCTCACTAGGCTGAACAAGGAAAAGATTACTGTGAGCTGTCTGTCAGGTGCCAGGATCCGCCACATAACACAAGCACTCATGTCACTACAAAACAAGTACAAATATGACTCTGTCATTGTACATGTTTGTGTGAATAACTTGAGACGTACCTCCCTGGACTACACGAAAAGAGACATAGAGGAGCTCTCTGATCATGTAGCCCAGGCAGGTATGACCCTGACCCTGAGTAGCATCTTGCCCTCACCAAGAATGATGCCACAGTACAAAGAAAAAATGATCAGTTTTAACAATTGGCTAAGCTACTGGTGTCGTTCAAAGGGGATCCAATGTCTGTCATCCTGGGATGACATGTTTGATAAGCCACATTGCTTCACCAGAGATGGCTTGCACCTGTTGCCCTTAGGCTTTTGAATACTGGCCAAGGCTCTTGCCATCCCCATAGTGTCTTTTTTAGGCAAGGCTCAAAAAACAAACCCACCTCCATAAACAGCACAAGTAACCAGAAACTGAGGGTAATGCTACTCAATGCCAGAAGTCTTAACCTCAAAATGCACACACTCGAGACACTAATTAGCATGGAGAAAATCGATATCTGTGCAGTAACAGAAACTTGGTTCAAGGCTCCAGAGAGCACCCAGCACTACCAGGCTACAACTCATACCATACCTTTCGGCCCCAGAACCCAGACCGAAATACAAAAGGAGGGGGTGTATCCATTTTCATAAAGAATACCCACACCTCCAGGTTAGTAGCACAGCATGAGGCCTCGGAGACCACCCATGTGCAACTAACAGTGGGCAAAGCTGCTTTTCAGATCGTAGCTTGCTACAGATCACCTACCTTGTCTCAGGACCCCCACTCAGCATTCCTGAGAACATTGGAAAATATAAAGGTCCTACCGAACACCATGATATTGGGAGATTTCAACTACCCAAACATTGACTGGGATAACTACTCAAGTACAAACTCCTTTGCCCAACACTTTCTAGAGTTTATAAACTCAAACACCCTGGAACAGCTGGTCACTACACCCACAAGAGGTGACAACATATTGGACCTGATCATCACCAACATGGGGGATCAGTGCTCCACACCAGAGGTAAACCCCTCACTGGTAAGATCAGATCATAAACTAATCATACTGGGCATCCACATCCCAACCCCACCCCACCCCACCCCTAGTCAAGGAAACCACTGTGAAAAACTTTTCAAAAGCCAACTTCAGACTTCTCAAGACTGAGGTGGAAAGTTTCAAAGCCCCCTTGCTAAAGGATAATGCTGTCCAAACTGCAGAATCCTTCACAATTGCATTCTATGAGCATCTGCAGGAATGCATGGATCGAGCCATCCCAAGTAAAACCAAGACTCACTCCTCCAAAAAGAGGAAACCAGTCTGGTGGTTCCCGGCCAAAAATAAGCTATACAATAGAAGGAGGAAAATATTGCATGATAGAGCAAAAATCCCAAAAAGGAAAGGCATCACTGATCAATATTAGCAAGAAACTACGATCCATCATAAAATCATCTAAGGCCAGTTTCAAAAGAAAAATTGCCAAAGAATCTAAAGATAATCACAAAGCCTTCTTTAGCTATGTCAAGAATCTAGGAGGCAACTCTCAGATATGCTCTGAGCTAGTGCAAAATGGCAAAAAAATGCACTGAACCAACTGACATTGCCAACATCCTGGCAGACAGGTTCAGTGCAAACTTCACCCCCCTCACCCCCAAAAGGGCTCGTGTCCATCCCAGAAGAATGCAGAGCCCCAGACATCACAGACACACAGGTAAAACAGCACTCTCCAAAGCTAAAAGCACAGCATTAATGGGACCGGATGGTATCCCAGACTGCGTCTTACATGAACTCCAAAATGAATTAAACCCTCACCTAAATTCACTGTTCAAACTCAGCCTTACCACATGCTATGGACTCAAAGAATGGTGTACAGCAACAGTCATCCCACTCCACAAAGGCAGTGCCACAACAGAACCTGGGAACTATCGCCCTATAAGCCTGACTCATCTGGTCTGCAAAGCTATGGAGCGAATCATCATGGAACTCATAAACAGAGACATTGGGAACCTCCAGACACTGGACTCTACCCAATTCGGCTTTGTTAAAGGCAGATCCTGCCTCCTAAACCAAGTTGACTTGTTTGAAACAGTTACAAAGGCCATAGATGAGGGAAAGGTAGTTCACACAGCCTACCTGGACCTCGCTAAGGTCTTTGACACCATTCCCCACTCTGGCATCATAGATAAACCCACCAGCTTGAACATTAACCCCTATGTCACGAGATGGGTTGCAAACTGGCTCACGGATAGAACACACATGGTCAGAGTTGTGGCTGCCATGTCCGACTCTAAACCAGTCACAAGTGGCGTCCCACAGGGCTCAGTCCTGGGATCCCACCTGTTTGGTATTTACTTCTCTGAGGTACAGGCAAGCACAGGAGGATTATGGCTGACAAAGTTTGCAGATGACTGTAAACTGGGGGCCATAATCAACTCTCCAGCTGACACAGACATCCTCCAGAAAAGTCTCACAGAGAGAGATACCTGGTGTCAGAACCATGGTTTCAAGCTAAATGCCAAAAAATGCATAGTCATCCCCTTGGGAAATACAAAGTGCCCACGAATTATCACATAGGTGGTAATCCACTAAGTACGGAAGATGTAATTAGGGACCTGGGGACCCAGGTAGATAGCAACTTCTCCTTTGATAATCACATTGCCAAAGTGGTTAAAAATTCCTTCTATGTAGCCCACCTAATCATGAAAGGGTTCACATCTAGATCAAAAGAGGTCATTGTGCCCCTCTACTCATCACTCATTAGGCCCATAATAGAGTACAATGCCCCATTTGGAATGTACCTTACACGACACCTGCAACAGCTGGAAAGACCACAGAAGTACCTCACCAAGAGGATCATGGGCCTCAAACAGATGCCCTCTGCAGCTCGACCAAAGAAACTCCAGCTCTACTCGGTTGCTTACCTCCTGCTCAGAGGTGATCTCTGCCTGACGTATAAGGCCATGTCCAACCCGGAATTAATGGACATGCTCCACCTCAAGAAAACCAAATCTCTTAGAGCCACACGCTCTAGTGAATTAAACCTCAGCACAACAATAAACAGGACATGCTGGAGGGATAGATTCCTGTCCCAGAGACTTCCCTCGCTCTGGAATAGAATCCCAGTTTATGTTAGGCAAAGCCCCTCACTGACTCTCTTCAAGAGGAATCTTGACGAGTGGATGGGAAATCATAAATTTACCCCTGGGATCACTTCAATGGCCCTGCTAGACAGAGGCCCAGGAAACTAATTCAAAAGGGAGGCGGAAGCCAACACATTCTGGCTAGGCTTATAAATGCCCTTGGGCAGATAGCTTAGTACCTACCTATGAACCCATGAATAGAGCAAAATGCCAAGAAGGGAAGACATCCCTGATCAGTATCAGCAAGAAACTATGATCCCTCATAAAATCATCCAAGGCTAGTTTCGAAAGAAAAATCACCAAAGACTCTAAAGATAACCACAAAGCATAATTTAGCTATGTCAAGAACCTAAGTGGCAACTCTCAGATCTGCTCTGAGTTAGTGCAGAATGGCACACAATACACACTGAACCGACTGACATTGCCAACATCCTGGCTGTCAGATTCAGTGCAAACTTCACCCCTCCCCCCCCCCAAAAGGGCCCATGACCATTCCAGAGGAATGTAGAGCCCCAGTAATCACAGACACACAGGATAAGACAGCCCTCTCCAAAGCCAAAAACACAGCATCAATGGGACCAGATGGCATCCCAGGCTGTGTCTTACATGAGCTCCAAAATAAACAAACCCCTCACCTTAATACACTGTTCAAACTCAGCCTTTCCACAGGCCATGTTCCCATGGAATGGTGTACAGCAACAGTTATCCCACTCCACAAAGGTGGAGCCACAATGGACTCGGGGAACTATCACCCTATAATCCTGACTAGCTTAGTCTGTAAAGCTATGGAGCGCATCATCATGGAACTAATTAACAAGGACATTGGGAGCCTCCAAACATTGGACCCTACCCAATTTGGCTTTGTTAAGGGCAGATCTTGCCTCCTAAACTTAGTGGACTTCTTTAAAATAGTTACCAAGGCTATAGATGAGGGAAAGGTGGTCCACACAGCCTACCTAGACCTTGCCAAGGCCTTTGACACCATTCCCCACTCTGGTATTATAGACAAGCTCACCAGCCTGAACATTAACCCCTACATCACAAGATGGGTTGCCAAATGGCTCACAGATAGAACCCACACGGTAAGAGTTGTGGGTGCTAGGTCCGACTCTAAACCGGTTACAAGTGGCGTCCCCCAGGGCTCAGTCCTGGGACCCCTCCTGTTTGGTATATGCTTCTCTGAGGTACAGGCAAACACAGGAGGGCTGTGGCTTACCAAGTTCACAGATGACTGCAAACTAGGGACCATAATCACCTCTCCGGCTGACACTGACATCCTCCAGAAGGGTCTCACTGAGACGGATACCTGGTGTCAGAATCATGGCCTCAAGCTAAATGTCAAAAAGTGGATAGTCATCCCCTTTGGGAAAAGCAAAGTACCCAAAAACTACCACATAGGTGGTAGTCCTCTAAATACAGAAAATATAATCAGGGAACTGGGGACCCAAGTGGATAGTAACCTCTCCTTTGATAACCACATTGCCAAAGTGGTTAGAAAATCCTTCTATGTGGCCCACCTAATCACAAAAGGGTTTGCAACTAGATCAAAAGAAGTTATTGTCCCCCTCTACTCATCTCTCATCAGGGCCATCATAGAGTACAATGCCCCATTTGAGATGTACCTTACTAGACATGTGCAACAGCTGGAAAGACCACAGAAGTACCTCACCAAGAGGATTACTGGCCTCAAACAGATGCCCTATGCAGCTAGACTAAAGAAACACCAGCTGTACTCGGTTGCATACCGCCTACTCAGAGGTGATCTCTGCCTGACATACAAGGCCATGTCAAACCCAGAATTGATGGGCATGCTCCACCTAAAGAAAACCAAATCCCTTAGAGCCACATGCTCTGGGGATGTAATCCTCACCCCAACAATAAATAGGACACGCTGGAGGGACAGGTTCCTGTCTCAGTGACTTCCCTTGCTCTGGAAGAAGATTCCAATCTACATTAGGCAAAGCACCTCACTGACCCTCTTCAAGAGAAATCTTGACGAGTGGATGGGAAACCGAAAATTTATCCCGGGGATCAATTCAGTGGCCCTGCTGGACAGAGGCACTGGAAACTAATCTAAAAGGGTGGCGAAAGCCAACACATTCTGGCTAGGCTTATAAATGCCCTTGGGCAGATAGCCTAGTACCAACCTATGAACCTATGAACCTATGAACTCCAAGATCACTCTAAAGTAAAGAAAGGTCAAATTTCCTGATCTCCACTCTTCATGATATTGCATGGACTTAACTTATTCATGCCAATAGCACTTTTTTGTATTTGCCCAGTTAACACCCATAGCTCCTTATGGCATCCAGACCTTCTTTTGAATCTGGCTTCTTTAACTAAGTGACATACCAGCTAATAATAGGCAGTACTAGAAAGGGCAAAGGATAATTAACAAAATGACACTAAAATTGTTTATGTAGGATGCCCCACAGTAGAGAAGTTAATCACGTTTTGCCATTTGTTACTCATATTTTCATATTTATGTGCATATTTTCATAACTGAGAGACCTACATGCCATTGAGGATATGATGTGAAATGCTTTGGTGGGAAACAGGAAAATTCATTGTCAATGTCCATTTATATCACAATATACTGCAGATGCTGCAAGTTTTTGTAATTATGGCAATAAACAATATTTCCATCTGTACTTAATAATTGAAAAAACAAATGGATTACAAACTATTGCATGACATTAGGTGAAACCTTAGATATTACTAAAGAAAACTGTCATTGATATTTGCACTGTAAGTTACACATCTTAAGAGATATTCAGTGTTATTTATATTGCTAATTACACAATCAAGCATATGTGTTCATATTTCTATAAATATCTCAGTAAACATGCATCTAGGGAGGAGTTTCTTGTTGTCATGTCAAAGTTTATGTCTCGTTAACTTAAGTATTCTAACAAAATATGTCTAGGTTGTGTAGTTTACAAGGTATGACAACTTGTTTATGAAAGTTTACCAAAAATACAACTCTGGGTTTGTGTGCATTATAATATGTTATAGTATTTATGGAAAGAGTATGAATGCATTGACTGTTATTGCTGTAAAGAATACTTGTTACTGATAACATTGCTATTTGTACAGTTTTGATAGCTTTTATAGTTCAAAAAATACTTGCATTTGTTTATCTTATACTTTTAGGTTGATTTTTTTAGAAAATGCTCTGGAATGCAAGGATATGTATAGGCTGCTAGATGCGTAGCATTCCACACCACATAGGTGTGAGTTAATGCTTGCTGAAGCAATCAAATGAGTTTCAATCACCTCTGCCAGTGTAAAAATGTTCAGCATTACAAATGTTTGATTATATGGATGTTTTCCATATATGCATATATCTATACACACACACACACACACACACACACACACACACACACACACACACACACTTGCTCACATTCACGTAACTCTGAAATCTCTTGTGTGTCAGAGGAGGGAGGATGCTCTGAGATACTAGTCAGCAAATTGGTATATATTTCCCTTTTCTCACTTAGGTACTTTCTATTCTAATTATCAAATTTGCAATCCTTAGACTGTCAGTGGCCACACAGAACAATAACAGGCAAAAAAAAAAAACAAATTTTCACTGTTATTATCAATATATGTAATGTTATTACCAGATTATTGTATGCAGTTATTACTTTATTTAATCTGCTACCTCTACCTTATATACTCTGTATGGATTGTGCATCATTTTTCTTTGTATGTAATTACATGTGGAGCTTTTCTCCCTGGGCCGCCACTGAAAATGGGCTCATTTCTGGCCCAGTGGACTTCCCTGGTAAACAAATGCAATAAATAAATAAATAAATAAATAAATAAATAATCAGAGCACTGTCATACATTAGTTTATGCATATACTGCCAGTTAGCAGCTGTAGTGTTTTCATTAACACAACAGAGCTATATGTACACATATATTCTAACAGGAAACAAAAGCTTTAATTCCAGCTTGTTTGTCTATTATTCAATAGATAAGAAAATAAGTAGGGGATTCATGAAAGCCCACAAGATACTTTTTACTGTTTACATTCAGTAAACTCCACAGAGTGGCACGCACTCATGGGCAAATATGAAAACTTTCTTGGCATGCAGATTGCAATATAAGTAGCTGAAGTTTATGCTAATGAAGCAAATCAACATGGTGGAGTGATTCAATAACTTCTAAAGCAACTGTGTAGACTCTCCCCAGGATTCATGAAGCGTGCGCCAGGTGCAGGCGTAGTGTTGGCATTCTAACAACAAAGATGGCCACCGAGCGATTCAGGTACGAGCCGTTCCCACATGCACTACCAGTGTACGCTACGCCCGCACAACTCCTGAGACTTGTATCCTAATTGCCCCATTTGCAGCAGTGTAGCATGCAAATGAAGGTATGTAGCGATTCAGGAAGTGATGCAGGCATACTGTAAGCATGCAGAAATGTAAACTGTAAAAAAACGGTTTACATTTTTGCCAATATTAAATTGGAGCCATGACAGCCGACCAAACATGAATTATATTGTTAATATATGCCAATGGCTAAATATATAGCCATTGGCATAAAAAAAATTTACAAAATATAACATTAACATTTAATATATATATATATAGTCGCACTATCGCAATGTGGAAGTGCAGGGCAGTGGTGCGCAAAGGGGATCGCAAGGAATATATAAAAATATAGAATAAAACCGCAATGAAACACATATTACGATTTCCCCATAATAGTCAATGGCAGGCATGCTACACCATACTCATGGCGCAAGGGTTGCTAAGGGGTGGTGACATTGTTATGTGCAGTAGCTAGGAATTAGTAGTCAATGCCATGCAAATGAGAGGAGTAATAGTGAATCGCAGATTCCCCGCTGATGTAAGGATGCACCTCACAGCGTAGCATTATAACACCGAGGTGAGCCCTTGAGATAAAGATGACATCAAGAGAGGGGTGTGTCGCCATTGTTGTAAGCATATTGGGGCATTGCTAAACTGGTCTACCCCTAGCTAGGCAAAGCTGCAGGATAGGGGTGTGTCGAATTGCCCATAACTATGCTTAGCTGAGAGTACACAAGATAACTGAGTATGCATGTGAACAGAGATGAAAACGTGCGTAAACCCGGTAAACGGGTATGCGCAGCACACACTGCAGCTGAAACAGGAAGGATATAGGAAAGAAATAAGGAAATGCTGCAGCAGTGAAATTGGAGTACAAACGACTAATTAACACCTAGGAGCCTACAGTGGGTCATTGACAACAGCTAACAAGGCTGCAAGCAGCTACCTGCAGAACAGGGAACGGGAGGGGCTGTGCTGCAAAGAAAACAGCAAAGTGTCAAAGCAAAACAAAGGCGATATGCAGTATATCAGCTACAAGGCACATTTCGCCATGACTGGGTAGGGAAAGTACAAAACAAGAAAGACGGCAGGTGGATGCATGCCTGATAATGGGAGGGGATCCAGGTCTAAAAGTGAATTAAAGGGCAATAGATTAATCAAGGCAGGCAAGTAGATCTTCACAGTAAAGGCCCCACACATGCAGTACTCATTGAAAAACCCGTAATTAAGACACACAGCAGCCAGAATAACTCATACAAACCCACTTACATCAGCTCCATAGCACAATACTATAAAGTGTAAAAGCACCTCAGACACATTTATGTATTCCTATACACTCTGCACCAGTGGTGTATACAGACTGGGAACTTTCATTATGTACATGTTAGGGGCTGCCATAGCCTTGATCCACCAACATGTGTTGGAGACTGAAGATGGTGTGGAGGATGATGCACATGACCACCGCAGGCACCAGAGGAGGAGGAGAGTGTTCAGACCCAGGGTAACCTACCAGGGGCTACATGATCTGGAGATAGTAGAGCTATACAGGGTGGACAGGGACACCCTACAGCAACTTGTGGAGCTGTGCTGGCCACGCCTCAAAGCCAGAACAAACAGAAGGGAACCCATCCCAGTGGGTATGAAGGTATGTGTAAGCCTGAGAATACTAGCTACAGGTACCTTTCAAAGACCAACTGGGGATATCATGGGTATCTCACAGGCATCAGCATCCAGGGTACTACACCAGTTCCTGGATGCCATGTTACTACATGCCAATGAGCACATATACAGCCCCCGAATGCAGGAGGAGTTGGCCAGCAATATGCATCTCTTCCACCGTGTGGCAGAATGCCCAGAGGTACTGGGTGCAATAGACTGCACACACATACACATCAAGTCACCACACAGTGTGAAGGGTAGGCACTACATAAACTGCAAGGGATACCCCTCCATCAACTGCCAGGTCATGTGCAATGCCCAGGGCATTATCATGGATGTGTGTGCTGGCAGCCCTGGAAGCTATCACGACTCCCACATCTGGCACGCCTCACATCTGTATTGGTTATTTGCCGGGGGAGACATCCCAAATGGCCACCTGGTGGGGGATGCTGGCTATGCACTGGGACTGTGGATGATGACTCCCATCAGAAATGCACACACACCCATGCAGGAATGCCATAATGAGGCACATACACACACCAGACTCATCAGAGAGAATGTGTTTGGGATTCTGAAATCACAGTTCCGTTGCTTGGACATATCTGGTGGAGCCTTGCAGTACACTCCAGGCACATGTGCCCACATCTTTATAGTGTGTTCCATGCTACACAATATAGTCCTGCAAAACAGCTGCAGCAGGGACAGAATGGTGAAGGCCCTCACAGCCCATCACCATTGCCAAGGGCCCCACAGGCACAGAGATACTAAGACCATGAACACCCTGAGCTAGCCCCAGTAGGCAGATGGAGGCATGCCCAGTATGCCCATGCCTTGACAAAGAGGGAACATATAGCACACACACTGACAGTGTAGGCACCTAGGGACTGACACTTTTCTCCACCTGCACACACAGTAAAAATGGATGGCACATGCACAAGACTACCTGTAAATTGTCATGTATAGGCAGTCTACTGTGTGCATCTAACATAGGCAGCCCTCAGCTATTGCACACACAACTGCTATTGGCACAAGGTAAGTCAACACCTGAACAGTAAATTAAGCTATCAGCATATGCAGATACTATATGTATAGATTCATAGGTAGGTACTTGGCCAACTGCTAGAGGCCATTCATAAGGCCAGCCAAAATGTGTCAGCTTTTGCCACCCCATTTATTCATTAACCATTCCTCTGTGGAGCAGAGACAATGGCGGGATCCCTGGGATGCATCTACTGTTCCCCATCCACCCTTCAAGGTTTCTCTTGCAGAGTGTTAGTGAGGGGCTCTGTATAATGTAGTTAGGGATGTTGTTCCAAAGTATGGGGAGTGTCTGTGATAGGAAGCTGTCCCTCCAGCATCTTCCGGTTCTTGTTGTGGCAAGGTCAGCTCACTACAGTGTGTAGCTCACTGTGACATGGATTCCCATAGGTGCAGCATATCCATCAAGCCTGAGTTCAACATGGCTGTGTTGGCCAGCGGAGATCATCTCTGGGTAAACGAGATGCCACTGAGTAAAGCAGGAGTTTATTCAGTCTGGCTGCATAGGCCATATGTTGGAGGCCAGTATTCCCCTTGGTGAGGTACACATTCGTGGAACCCCCAGCTGTTGGACGTGTCCTCTGAGGTACATCCCACATGGGCTATTATTCCCTATGATGGGAATGATGAGCGATGAGTAAAGGGGCACTATAACCCAGTATGTCTAGATGGGAATCCCGTAGTAATCAGATGGCCTACATAGAATGATGTACTAACTACTGTGGAGATATGATTGTCAAAGGGGAGACCACTATCTACCTTAGTCCCCAGATACCCCATTACCTCATCTGTAATAAAGTGGCTGCCACCGCTCATGTGTTAATATGTGGGTGCCAATTCCACAATGGAATGACCATGCAGTTAGTGGCACTTGGCTGGAGGCTATGTAGTTGGCACCCTGTGATGTTCTCTGTGAGGCCCCTTGACGGATGTCCGTGTCAGCTGGACTATCAATCATGGCTCCCAGTTTGCAGTCATTGCCAAACATAGTCTGCCGTAGTCCACCTGTGTTTGCCTGTACTTCTGAGACATATATGCCAAACAGTAGGGCTCCCAGGACTGAGACCTGCGGGACACCAGTCATGACTGTGAACCAAGCTGACCTGGGTTGGGTCATGTGTTCGAAGGTTATCAATGTCATTGTTAATGAATGCCATGAGGATGCAAACCATACCATTACAGACCAGGCTAGTCAGGCTTATGGTGTGGTAGTTATCGTGGTCAGTTGTGATTTCACCTTGATGGAGTGGAATAACTGTTGCCACGTGCCATTGTATGGCCATGTAGCCTGTGGAGAGGCTGAGGTAGGAATGCTTAATTAAGTGGGGGGCAGGTTGTCTTATACAGTTTGCAAGATGCAGTCTGGGTCAACATCTGCCTCCATTGACACTGTGTTCTGCTGTTAGAGAAGGCCATTTCCACCTGTGTGTCTCTTATGGTTGGGATACTGCACCTTTCGGGTAATGTTGTGGGATCTTTAGGGGGTGAAGTATGCACCAAATGTATCTGCAAGGATGTTGGTGATATCAGTAGGGTCAGCATATTTTGTGCTATATTTCACCGGCACAGTGCAAATCTGTGTGTCACCATGTAGATCCTTGACATAGCCAAAGAAGGCTCTGTGGTTATCTTTTGAATCCTTGCATATTCTCCTACTGATGCTAACCTTGGATGATGTCATGAGGAACCTATGTATCATACTAATAGTGGTCACGGATGTCTGCCCTTCATGGGATTTGCCGTGTGTCTGGAACACTGTCCTACTTCTGTAGTATAGCCTGTTTATTGCAGAGGTCCACCAGACTGGTGTCCTTGTCTAGGAGGAGTGAGTCTTGGTTTACCAGTGATGGCATGATCCATACATCTGTGTAGGTTCTTATAGACTGCATTTGTAGATCTGTCTGTATCTTGAGCAGTGTTTCCCCTTAGCGTGGGGGCTGTGAAACCTCCCACCCCTGTCACTAGTAGTGTAAATTTAGCTGTAGGAAAGGTATACACTGTGGTATCCGTGGGTGGGGGAGATGCTAGGGTGTGGAAACAGTGAATAGTTCATGGTCAGATCTAACCAGTGACCAGTTAACCTCCGCTGTGGTGCACCTGTTGCCCATGTTGGCGATGACCATATCTAGTAGTTTCCACCCCACATTAGGGAGGTTACCACCTGAATCAGGGCATATGAGGTAATACATTCCAGAAAGTGCTGGTCCTGGAAGTGAGTACCGGAGTATGTTTCCCAGTTAATGGTATGGTAGTTGACATTGGCCAATGCCAGGGTGTGTGTTAGGACTGTCATGTTCTCCACTGTCTCTAGGTAGGTGGAGTGGAGGTCCTGGGTCATGGAGGGTGATCCATAGCAAGCCACATTCCATATTGCAGTTGTGGCTGATGTTAGCTGCACATGGATGATCACAGAGGTATCATGCTGCCCCACTAACCTGGAGGTGTAGGAATCCCTGATGAATATGGATACAGCCCCTCCATGTCTGTCAGTCCATGTTCTGTGGCTGAAATGTGTGGTATGGGTTGTAGTCTGGTAGTGCTGGTGTGCTCTCAGGAGCCTTAAGACAGATTTCAGTTAATGCACAGATGTTGATGTTGTCCATCCTGAGGAGTGCTGTGAGTCATGCATGCTGTGATCACAACCCCTGGTGTTGAGTAGCATAATCCTCATTGAATCTGCTATTGTGCTGTTTACAGAGCTGGTATTTACCTTCGAGACTCTCTTAAATAAGACACCATGGGAGCGCCAATAGCCTTGGCCAGTACTCCAAAGCGTAAGGCTGACACATAGGCCGGTATGTATCATTGCATGCATGTTCCCCATCTGTGCTTGTTTTTCATCTCCCCTGTAGGTAACCTACTGGTAAGCAATAGAAAGCTTTAAACTTATACAAGTCTTCTAGCTTCCAAGATAGGCTTTTGGAGTGACAAGTATCAGTGTTCTGTATGTTCTTGCTGTACTCAACTGTTTCCTGACTACATGGTGAGTTCTCACTGTATATTGTGATCTGAAGGTCTGTTTATTCACATATTATGACTGTGATGGCCTGCATGTTAGAGGTTCACAGATAGCCTACTACCTATCTGCCCAAGGGCAAGTAGAAGCATAGCAACAGTGTGTTGGCCTTCCCCGCACCATTGATGAAGTAACTGAGCCTCTGTCAAGCATAGCCAATGAAGCAATTCCAGGTAGAGTTGCTGGAAGCTGTTGAAGATGGGGTTGTGGAGGGTGATAGGGGCACTTAGTGATCTAAAAAGGGCATGTTAATGTGGCAATTCAACACCATTCAATTCCCCCAACAGGTCTGGTAGCTATCAAACTGGACAGGCTCCCCCACCCCCTGGCTGTATGGTTCTGGGACACATGATCCCAGGGGTGTATAGTCTGTTACCCATTCACACAACAAGGTTTCCCTTGACATATGTCAGTGAGGGGCTATGCCTAATGTAGTTAGGAATGTAATGTATTGTCTCACAGTACATTTGTTATATGTTGTTATTTCAAGAGTATGTGAATCTCAGTGAGTTTGGGGGCTCTCGCCCTTTGCTTAGCCTAGCTTACACATAGAAATCATCTAAATAGGAAATAGGCGGAAGCAATGTTAATGTCAACAGTGTAATGGTTACAGCATCCGCATAGTATCTGTGCATTCGAAGTTGCAATCCTGATAATGGCAGGGATGTTTATGTTTATTGTGCAAAAGTATACTTTAACCACAGCTTGCATATATAGGTAGTAATCGACTGTATAATAAACATTCGAATCACCCATATAAACCCATGTGTGCAGGAGAGTACAGTCAACAGAGAGTGTAATGTAGTGAGATGTTACGTGACTGACAAGTATATATCAGGAGTAGTTACCGGATGTGGCCATGTTCC